>NC_068446.1:38798206-39023206 GCF_023373465.1 Oncorhynchus keta | reverse complement strand
AGTACCACATGTTAAAGATTCAGAATTATAGCAAGTGCTATCCAGAATGACAATGAAGGCTCCAACACAGAAGAAGAAGAAGAAGAAGAAGAAGAAGAAGAAGAAGAAGAAGAAGAAGAAGAAGAGTCGGAACAAAACACCAGAATGATAATAATAATAAGTCAATAATAACAATAGTCACCTAGCCCAATTCTTAAACTCTGCACACACTAATGGTTAAACAATCTTTAATGGACTTAATAAATGTAGATAAATCGGGAAAGTTACAGAATAGCAAAACTCTACTTACCCTTGAAGTTATTTTCTCACAGTCCCATGTCTCTATGTTTTTAGACCCCATCAATTAGTCTTTGTTTTTTAATCACAACAGCCCCTGTGTACTTGTTCCTCTTGGAACAGGGAAAGTTACTGTACCGAGTAGGAGGCTGGGTCACGCTCTATGTATGGATGTCCCCTCCCCAATGTGTGTCTCGTTTTATCCCAAACCAAGACCCCCCTTCCCTCCTTCTCCTCTTCCTTCCCACCGCCCCACTATCCCTGAAACTCTCTTCTCCTGTATCAAGTTGGTGCCACGATTAGTAAAGCATGTAGGGTACAGGAACGAGGTAGTATTCAGGGGGACATCAATGAAAATGTATCAAAAACGTTGCCCAGTCCCTGCTGGGTATTTTTAATGGGTGCTATTTTCATTTGCGACCGTCTGTCCAGTCAGTCACGATTCTCTCCCTCCGTCTGCACTGCACAGTGACGGCCTCTCCTGACGCAGCCAACGCGCACATTACTCAGTTTAGCTGTCACGACTCGAGAATCCGTGGTTTCCACTGAAATTACACGGCCCGAAATGTAATTATTGAAGGAAGGAGTTGTGTCTCTATATCTGGTGCTGACTTTGGATAAAGGATGAGTAAATGCGAAGGTTTTTTAAAAGGTGGAAGTAATATAACAGGTGAATGGTTACACACTCTATCACAACACGAGCCAGTCATTGACGATGTATTTTTCCATGATATGACACTGTAGATGTCGTGTACTGCAAACTATTCTCCCGCGGCGAAAATAATGCTATATAAAGCCTATCGGACAAAAGTCGTGCGAGGACTGTAGCTATGAGTGAGTGAGCATGATTATTGTGTGACGTGAACGAAACTGCAGGCAGATTCGAGCGTTGGTTGAACTCGATTCAATATTTTGACATGCGACACATTGCTTAGGCTACTTTAATCTATGGGCCCTACATCGTTGCTAAATTGGCTGTGATTGCTTCGACACTTTCATAATTGTATGGGTGATTCCTTGCCCATTTGGCAGCCCAATTGGCAGCCCAATATCTTGTTGCCAAACCATCAATATCGACCCCCCCCCGCTTTACCACATCTACAGTATAACACTAAGTTACTGTGGAGAGAAGTCTGACCAAAACAGGAATTTGGCGGTACGGTCTATGGCCCTCAAATCACGACCTCTAGAATCGCTCCCTAATTCAAATAAAAAACGAGGTTCGTCTTCACTTTGTCATAAAGTCATGCATATGGGATTGAAAAGCAGCATTGCAAACGGTAGACTATTTTTTTCAATGAAACGTGGATGGTGACGATCACATTGTTTAAGAATGAAGAAACAAATGTTTTGGGGATGCTTCAGAAGATGGGTATACGGTCATATCATACGGTATAGCCTATAGGTAGCTTGATACACTGAAGATGGCAATGCATGACGTGTGCAGAAGGGTAATCCAAGTCTACCCGCCTCTCGCCTCCCTGTTTTAGCCCTACACTTTATCTGTTTAAACTGTTCAAACGACGCTGGCGGGAAGAAGACTCCCCTATGTTACTCTATGATGTGTAGCAGTAGTTAGGCAACATGTAAGCTAATTACAACAACAACAAAAACTGTAACTGTAATCAGTTACGTTACCAGCAAAAACATATTGCAATCAGATTACAGATACTTTGAAAAACATGGATTATTTTTAAATTCAGAAAGGACGTTTGCGGAAAAATACATGACACCTTTCTGTTTTCTCAAAGACATTCAATTCAGCATTCAAAAAAGACGCAAGTTTGTTCCACCTGAGCTAGTCTGACCACAAGTCAGAGAACACACACCACATACGTTTGATGGATCCTTGTTGTTTTCTTCTAATGCCTGTTAAAGGGAAAGTAATAAAAGTAAAAGTAATCAGATTACGTTCCCGAGTTTGGGGAATCCCAAAGTTACATTACTGATTACAATGTTGGATAGGTGACTAGTAACTGTAACGGATTACACTTAGAAAGTAACCTACCCTACCCTGTATATAGCCTATGTTACGCTCTGCTGCTACAGTCTACCTGCTACTGGCGAACTCATACAAAGCTAACGACAATCGGGAGTTTCATGTAGGCTATTGATCCTGAGGGAAAGGACTCCGATCAGGCTCCGCGAAAGAGCAAACGTTTTCATTCATTGAAATACCATTGGTTTCGTTTCCGAACACGCGCGCCTAAGGTTTGGTGATGTACGGAACCCCCGTGGTGCCATTCGATGTTATTTTCAGCACCATTACTGTTGGACAGCTCTGGGTTTCCCCAAGTCGGTACAACGTTTCAGGCTGCAGCTCCCACTTTTCATCGTTGCTCGTCTCCTTTCTTCCTCTCCTCCGCCTTCTCCTCCTCCTCCTCCTCCATTCCTGTCTTTATGCATCCTCTTAAAAAAAGGGGGAAATTAGCGCAGATTAGGCTCATCAGAGAAGGATTTTCCCTCGCAAGCTTATGTTTTTTTGGCGGGAGGAAAGAGATGTGAAAAGAGACGCAACAGCGCCAACAACAGACAAAGGAGATTGAACTTGCTATTTTACCAGCGGGGTGATTCCCTTTCCTGCAGAGAAAGGCTGCATGGTTTCATTTGAATGTTGTCAAAACCGATAAAAATAAGACCAAGAATTATAGTCTTTTTCGGTTACTACGCTGTGAGCTAAATGGGATGGGAAGCACGACTCAACAGACAAGCAACAGAGCAAAAATGACAAACTGAGAAAGTACATTGAATGGAAAACATCGCACATTCAAAGTCTCACTTACCATATAGCAGGGGCCAGGGACCACTTGCAGAACCGAGGGAATGAGAAGGAAAAAACACATTTACAATGCATTCATAAACATGTTCTACTGACACATGGAATAACACATTGGGTATAAACAAATATTCAGTCCATGCTTCATAAATAGCCTTAATATGGCACGTCCAAGTTTTCTCAGGATCGGCTTCCTTTTTATACAAGTGAGACCCTCTGTCTATTTCTGGCGCGCGATCAAACCATGGTGCTATTTTTAGGTCGCAGTAAGTCGGGAAAAAAACACTCACAAAGGCATCGCTCAGGAACGTTACGTGGAGCGCATGTAATGAAGGCTACATACATTTTCATCTACCAACTCTGCACAAGAGCTGCCTCTCCGTATCGCTCTCATTCGTACTTGTCGTATATTATTGTTATTATGTATATTTGATTTCGCGTGCTCTCGCTCAGCTCTTCTGGCGCCTTCTCGCGCCTGTCTCCATGCAACTTTCGCTGAAGAATTCACTACACAGCAGTTGGTTGATTTGCAATTCAGAAAATAGGCCTATACATAAGAAATATATCAGGTCCCTTCACATAACATGGATAACCCCACGTTATCCCGGTGGTTTAGGCTTTTTATCGCAAAAAAAATAAGCTTGCTGACGAAAAAAGAAAAAAGCCCTATTTTTTTTGTGGAGGGGCTGCGTCAGTTACTAGGCATTGACGTCACGTTTAGATTCTCCCCACTTTACAGCCTATAGCGCCTGATTAAAGACGCCGCCTCGACATTTGCTGTCTGTCCATCTTTTAATTTGCTTTGGAAATAAAATGGTTGGGTAATATTAAGGGTGGAGAGGCTAGAAACGGCCATGTAGCCTATGCGTCTCATATAGCGCTATAGTACGAATTAACCATTTTCTCCATCTCCCCCGCCCCTGTGTCTCAAGCGCTTTTCTCGTCCACTGGATTGGTATGAACTGTAGTCTTGAGTCTTGGTTCCCATCCGTGTATTTGCTAGGCAAACATTCTATCTGAGCTGGTGACAATAACAATGCAATCTCTATACGCTCGCTGCCCGTACCCACGCGCTAGACTCGCTCACCAGCGGAATCGACTCACAGTGAGAGCAGAACTGTCAGAGGAAAGCACAAGCGCACCAACACGCCAGATACAACCCTAGCTCTAAATAGTCTCTCTCGTATCCTTAACCCCCTCCCCAACCTCCATCCCCCTACTCTCCTTTCCCGGGTTCACCCTGACCTCTTGCCAGCATGCACCAGCGTGAAAAGTCACGAGATACCGGTGTGTGTGTGTGTGTGTGTGTGTGTGTGTGTGTGTGTGTGTGTGTGTGTGTGTGTGTGTGTGTGTGTGTGTGTGTGTGTGTGTGTGTGTGTGTGTGTGTGTGTGTGTGTGTGTGTGTGTGTGTGTGTGTGTGTGTGTGTGTGTGTGTGTGTGTGTGTGTGCGCAAAAAGTCATCTCAGAGGGAATAAAAGGTTGCGTCCGTCGCAGTGGTTGATGCTATTTATAATGCGTATTGACTTGTATTATGATGAATAGTACACTGTATTTCCGCTGTCTGCTGCAGCTTCCACTCTGCAGCGGAGAGCAAGTTGGGGCAGCTGTGAGCTGGGGCTTTTAGAAAGCTATAGAAGTTTCATTCATAACTAGATATTGACAGAAACCGTAGGATCATAAACGTTGGGGCACCTCCTGTTTTGCTCCCTATAAACTGTTGAAAAGCCTTGGATACTACTTTTTTTTCTTCTTTTTTTTCTACATTTTAGTCATTTAGCTGACGCTCTTGTCCAGAGCTTACAGGACCAGTTCATGTAGTCAATTCTGGGATTCTAACCAACGACCTTTAGGTTACTGGTCCAACGCTTTTAACCGCTAGGCTACCTACTACAACACTACTCTAGCACCATTTGTATTGTCGCTTGAGGTTACCCCTTGCCTTCTTCCCTCATCTCTTCCATCCCTCATCTCCCTCTCTCCACCCACCCACCTACCCGCCCACACTCTCTCTCTCTCTCTCTCTCTCTCTCTCTCTCTCTCTCTACTCACTCTACTCTCTCTACTCTCTCTCCCTCTCTCCCCCCACCCACCTACCTGCCCACACCCTTCTCTCTCTCTCTATCTCTCTCTACTCTCTCTCTCTCTCTCTACTCTCTCTCTCTCTCTCTCTCTCTCTCTCTCTCTACTCTTTCTCTCCCTCTACTCTCTCTCTCTCTCTCTCTCTCTCTCTCTCTCTCTCTCTCTCTCTCTCTCTCTCTCTCTCTCTCTCTCTCTCTCATCCACCTCTGCTGCAGCTGCAATCTTTCAATCAGTGAACCAGCAACAAATATCAATGAGCGGGACTATCAGTGAAGAGCACCAAGATCGCCGCACGGTGTCGCCACATTCAGCCCGAGTTCCCTCCCTCCAATCCCCCCTGGAGCATCGTCTTCCACTGCTTTCAATGGAGCTTTCTCTCGGATTAATGAAAATATCAGCTGGAGCATTTGTTTTGCCGAGCTAGTGTCTCCCCGACTCGAACATAACTACATAAGGCGTGCCCTGAAAACGACCTACGTTTCCAATGGTAGGCTAAAAAGAACCTGGAGGGTAAAAGTAGATGCAGGCTAGCGCCTCCGTTTAGATACTGTACTCTTTGAATAATGTACAGTGCATCTAAAAATATTAGATCAATGCGCCAGCCCAGATGTAAAGCCAAACTGGTTGCCATAGCATAAACTATTTTATTCCTTTCCCTGTTTTTATGTTGAGAAGTATATTTTACTTCAAATGTTGAAAACGCCCTCCCAGATATTTCAATATCACGTTTTATATCCGCCATCTTCCTGAAGTTATCAGAACTCAATGGTGATGTAAAGTTCAGAAGGGGGCAAATAAAAAGCACTGCGTAAAAAGAACGTGGTGAAATTGGCAGCACAGTGGCGCTGTCCATGGTGCTGAAAAGTTACGAGGGGCGCAGTAGAATATTGCCCGACCGTGGTTAGATTAGCCGCAAGGTGACGCTGTCCATGGTGCTGAGACGTTAATAGACGCAAAATGTATGCTTACTTATCTCATGCGAGTCCATAAAAACGAGTAGACCTATAGCCTATAGTGACCAATTGCAACGTCGTTGTTTATTTTGTCGTCATAACAACACCCATACAGTGCCTTTAGGACACGCATACAGCCTAGCGAAATAATTGCTCTTGAAGACCTAATGTCACACGCTATGACAAGGGAAAAAGGGTCACCAAAACTACGAAACTACGAAGGTAGGCTAAACGTTCAAATAACTCAGTCGATGTCATTCGGATGACGTACATCAGCGGAATATACAAGAAGTTCTCGCTGACGCAAGTTCCACATGAACACATTATCAAAGTGTAACAGTGTAGCCTACAAATAAAGTGCTTACCTCTTAGCTCGTGAATCAATGTTACAGCTTTGTCTATTACGCGCCATGTGCGGAGCTGCCATGGACAGCTATAGGCTATGTGCCATCCATGCTCTCTCTCTCTCTCTCTCTCTCTCTCTCTCTCTCTCTCTCTCTCTCTCTCTCTCTCTCTCTCTTTCTCTCTATGTATATATATATATATACAGAGAGAGAGATATCTCCCCACCCCCCCTCCCTCCCTCTCTCTCTCTCTCTCTCTCTCTCTCTCTCTCTCTCTCTCTCTCTCTCTCTCTCTCTCTCTATATATATCTCTATATATATATATATATATATCCCTACCCCCTCCCCTCCCTCTCTCTCTCTCTCTCTCTCTCTCTCTCTCTCTCAGAGAGCTGTTACTAGGCATCCCAGCAGAGTACCGGGCTAAGCGACGGAACCCCAGCACGTGAATACGCCTACGCATTAGCGAAGCCCGCACTGTCTACAACTCCCTGTGTTTATTGTTGGATCTCTCCCAAATTGCAGGACTAACAGTAACTCTAACCAAATAATATGCACCGTTCATATAGCCACAGTGTTAGTTGTCATTGCCTAAATTATAACAATAACGATTGTACATATGCATGTGTTCAGATGCCTCGGACATTAGGGCAATGGGCTAAAATATCTGTCATGTTTCAGTCCTAAGGCTGCATAAAATAGCATGCTTCAAGATTATGCTGAACTAAAGTTTTATCATGTCTGCCTACCCTGATTGCCAGGGTTGAAAGAGACAACTTGTGGCACCTCTGGAGAAGTCATGATTCCCGCTGGGACAAAAGAAAGCACTTACCTGTCTAAGAAGTCTTGTCTGGCTGTGCTCGAGTAGCCTACAAAAGGGATTCGTCTTAAATTAGATGCTTTTTGAGACCAAGAAAGGGAAATAACTCTAGGAGCCAAAGTGGAACAGTATGCACCTCTTGCGTCAGGACGGACGGAGGGGGTCACGCCGTGCTCGTCGTTTCAGTTCTCTCTGGTGGGAACATTATTGGTGTGGTTCCTACGATGCGCACCGCGACATATGTGAATGACTTGGAGATGGGGGAAGTAGGAAAGTGTGAATGAACCGTGTACCGTGAAGCAGAGCGAGACAGGGACTTGTCCCGCTCCATTCATAGAGTGTCAGACGACCAGCTCTTCACACAGCGAGGATGCAACGGGATCTTCAACAATAACAATTCATTAAAAGCACGAGCGTTTTGTGTGTAGTGGATATTATCAATAGGCAGTCCTTCTTACAATGAGTAGGCTATAATGTGTGCAAACGAACAGTCTTAACGCGGAGACTCGTTCCCGGGCATTGGGAGACAGCTAGAGGAGTTCGCGCGCAGCCACAGGCACACGGCTATTCTCAGCCCGCCAGTCCATTTCACCCGTGTGCTATTGACCTGCATTGACGTCATTGCGTCATTAGGTATCCCTTAGAAACACAGACTTTCTAAAATAGTATCAAATGAATTCAACGGGAGAGGGTGGGGCGAAATGGGTGGGCATGGGTGATAGAGAGAGAAAGGGGGTAAATGTTGGGATGGCAACATTGGAACGATAGAACATCCCCCTAAACCAGACCATTCTAATAATACCAGAAGCCCTGCTTTGAAATATAGAGGTCCGGAGCTTCCTGGTTTTCTGTTCAACCTGATAATTCATTAGAGGGGAACATTGAAAAAACGCAGTGTAACTGGCTTCGAGGTCCAGAGTTGATTTTGAGGGGTTTCTGTGTGTGGAGCTGTGGAAGAGCGAAAATATGAAAAAGAAATGACTTCGATCAGACTAAAGGCAGCTCTCTCTCTCTCTCTCTCTCTCTCTCTCTCTCTCTCTCTCTCTCTCTCTCTCTCTCTATCTCCTCTCTCTCTCTCCTCTCCCCTCTCTCTCTCTCCTGGTCTAAAAATAGCGCACATCTCCAGCTGACTGGAGAGAGTATGTTGAAAAACCTCCGCATTTAACCCTTCTTTCTGCAAGGCTACACAGACCCAGAACAGTGCAATTGCCACATACAGAACACGAACAAGAAGCCTCAAAGACTGACATGCTACAGGCTGCTGCCTTTATGAGAGCTAATTTGGGTGTTACATTACCTTAACTTTCAGTAGGACAGCCTTTGTTGATGGGCTGTAAAATCTAAAACAAACTACCGAATTAATTCACATAAAGCTTTTCATTGAGATTATATACATTATAGATATAACTGCTGCCAATTATTCGCCAACAGGTGTCATTGTGTTGTTCACTCTCAGATAATGTGGGTGAGGCAGAGTCTTGTACTTGGTCACGAATCATAATCTCAGCCAGACTGCTGTTTATACCTGGAAAGTCCCCTGTGTAGAAATCGGACAAAGATTCTGTCTTAGTTTGCCCTAAGGTTGCACGATTTCGACAACTTCCCCAAAATCCCATGCAAAACCTGGGAATTTTGCGAAAGTTAATGGAATTTTGCAACCCCTTATGGAAAAACAATATGATTGCACATGTGCAAAATCACATGATTTCACGTGTAGCATTTGCACGTGTGAAACCATGTGTTTTTGGAACACTCCGGGTGATGTGGATTTTCACATGTGAAATCAGGCGTTTTTGAAACACTTCACATCCGGTGCCCTTAAAACAAAAATGAGTCTCTATGACACACACAGCACTTCTAGCATAGCGTTTTCAATGTACATATTTAATCCACTTTGACATATACGACTATATTATGAGTTTATTTATACAGTCATTATTATTCAAACGTTTCCTTACCTGGGATTTTAACCGACAACCTTTTGTGTCACCGCATTTCACCACGTCTGTGTTAATAGCTGATTTCGCCAATATTCCCTTGGATTTTGGATTTTTGCGCTCAGGAAAAAATACTATATTTATAATAATGATTCCGGGGTAATATTAAATAAGATAATATAACATACCAGCATTAGACAACTTTACAGAAAAGCCTAAAATTGCTGAAATAATTCAATTAAATCAATGATGAAGGAATAGTCAGAATAACTCAATAAAGATGTCACTCTTCTGCTAAGTGAACAAATGTCAGCCCAGCATCACATACAAATGTATATGAGAATGTTACAGACTTTATGGTTCAGCAAAAAATGTCAGTGTTCCGCAAATCCAGAGGTTGGGAGTTCGAATCCCAGGATGGGCCATACTTCATCTGAACAGTGTAAACCCATTCTATGTGAAGTTTCAAGAACACCATTTTTTACATGTGAAGTGTTCCAAAAACACATGTTCACATGTGTAATGTCACATGAAGTGTTCCAAAAACACATGTTCACATGTGTAATGTCACATGAAGTATTCCAAAAACACGTTTTCACATGAATTTACATGTGTAATGTCACATGTGTAGTGGTCCAAAAAGACAGAAATGTCACAAGAAGTCTTCCAAAAACATGTTTTCACATGAATTTACATTTATTTGAAGTGTTCAAAAACACCTTTATTTTCACATAGTATGAAATCGTGATTTCCACGTGTAAAATCATGTGGTTCAAAACGTGACAACATAAAACTACACTGTTAGCCATTGCTTTTAATTTGGCACATTAAAAAAAAAAAGTACACTATGTTTCTACAGTAATAGTGTTTTGCTATATATTTACTGTGAATAGCAATGCACTTGGGTACTTTTTTGCCCATCCTGCAAATTAACTTTGCACGCCTCACTTGCAATTGCATTTAAACTTACAGGATACTTGTTTAGATGCACTTATGGCAAAAATTGATTTTTTTAAATCCTGTCATTTTAAAGTAAGTTATTGGCTACTGAGTTGCAGTGAAAAGAGTGGAAACAACTATTCATGTATTTCTACAACTGAACTGTATATTTACGGTAAATATACTGTACAACAACAAACTGTATTCAGGAAGTACACAGAAATTCAAATTATTTTCAATACTGGAAAATGTGGAATTGGCTACATCTACTGCCTCTATTATGTTATGGCAGACCAGCTAGATCTAATGTCTCTACTATTTTATGACATACCAGCGAGATCTACTGCCTCTATTATGTTATTGCAGACCAGCTAGATCTACTGTCTCTTATTATGTTATGGCAGACCAGCTGTCACGCCCTGGTCAAAGTATTTTGTGTTTATCTTCATGTATTGGGTCAGGCCAGGGTGTGGCATGGGGTTTTTGTATTGTGGTGTGTTTTGTCTTGGGGTTTTGGTGTGTATGTATTGGGATTGTAGCTAGTGGGGTGATCTAGCAAAGTCTATGGCTGTCTGGAGTGGTTCTCAATCAGAGGCAGGTGTTTATCGTTGTCTCTGATTGGGAACCATATTTAGGCAGCCATATTCTTTGAGTTTATCGTGGGTGATTGTCCTTAGTGTCCTTGTTCCTGGCTATGTTAGTTTTCACTAGTATAGGCTGTTTCGGTTTTCGTTACGTTCTTTGTTTTGTAGTGTTTGTGTTTTAGATTCGTGTTATGTTTTTTTGTTCATTAAACATGGATCGCAATCTACACGCTGCAGTTTGGTCCGACTCTCCTTCACCACACCTAGAAAACCGTTACACCAGCTAGATCTCCTGCCTCTATTATATTATGGCAGACCAGCTACATCTACTGCCTCTATTATGTTATAGCAGACCAGCTACATCTACTGCCTCTATTATGTTATGGCAGACCAGCTAGATCTACTGCCTCTATTATGTTATGGCAGACCAGCTAGATCTACTGCCTCTATTATGTTATGGCAGACCAGCTAGATCTACTGCCTCTATTATGTTATAGCAGACCAGCTAGATCTACTGCCTCTATTATGTTATGGCAGACCAGCTAGATCTACTGCCTCTATTATGTTATGGCAGACCAGCTACATCTACTGCCTCTATTATGTTATGGCAGACCAGCTAGATCTACTGCCTCTATTATGTTATAGCAGACCAGCTAGATCTACTGCCTCTATTATGTTATGGCAGACCAGCTAGATCTACTGCCTCTATTATATTATGGCAGACCAGCTACATCTACTGCCTCTATTATGTTATGGCAGACCAGCTAGATCTACTGCCTCTATTATGTTATGGCAGACCAGCTAGATCTACTGCCTCTATTATGTTATGGCAGACCAGCTACATCTACTGCCTCTATTATGTTATGGCAGACCAGCTACATCTACTGCCTCTATTATGTTATGGCAGACCAACTAGATCTACTGCCTCTATTATGTTATGACAGACCAGCTACATCTACTGCCTCTATTATGTTATTGCAGACCAGCTAGATCTCCTGCCTCTATTATGTTATGGCAGACCAGCTAGATCTACTGCCTCTATTATGTTATTGCAGACCAGCTAGATCTACTGCCTCTATTATGTTATGGCAGACCAGCTACATCTACTGCCTCTATTATGTTATGGCAGACCAGCTAGATCTACTGCCTCTATTATGTTATGGCAGACCAGCTACATCTACTGCCTCTATTATGTTATGGCAGACCAGCTAGATCTACTGTCTCTATTATGTTATTGCAGACCAGCTAGATCTACTGTCTCTATTATGTTATTGCAGACCAGCTAGATCTACTGCCTCTATTATGTTATTGCAGACCAGCTAGATCTACTGCCTCTATTATGTTATGGCAGACCAGCTACATCTACTGCCTCTATTATGTTATGGCAGACCAGCTAGATCTACTGTCTCTATTATGTTATGGCAGACCAGCTAGATCTACTGCCTCTATTATGTTATTGCAGACCAGCTAGATCTACTGCCTCTATTATGTTATGGCAGACCAGCTACATCTACTGCCTCTATTATGTTATGGCAGACCAGCTACATCTACTGCCTCTATTATATTACGACAGACCAGCTAGATCTACTGCCTCTATTATGTTATGGCAGACCAGCTACATCTCCTGCCTCTATTATGTTATGGCAGACCAGCTAGATCTAATGTCTCTACTATTGTATGACATACCAGCTAGATCTATTCTCTATTATATTACGACATACCAGCTAGAGCTACTGTCTCTATTATATTAAGACAGACCAGCTAGATCTACTGTCTCAATCATTTTCCAGTATTGAAAATAATTTGAATTTCTGTGTACTTCCTGAAAACAGTTTGTTGTTGTACAGTATATTTACCGTAAACATACAGTTCACTTGTAGAAATACATGAATAGTTGCTTCCACAGTATGTACAGTATGTACAACAACAAACTGTTTTCAGGAAGTACACAGAAATTCAAATTATTTTCAATACTGGAAAATGTGGAATTGAGTGCACTTTCTGAATTGACTGGAAGTTAAATGGAATTGACCTTCAACATCAATTAGCACACTTGGGAGGCAACCACACGTAGGATTTGAACTCACAACCTCTTGGATTCCAGAACCCTGGATTTCCTGCTATATTATTTCCTGCTTAATGTTTATGGATAGAATACAACAGAGTAGGTTAACTTGGATGACATTCCCTCTCATGGGACACCAAAAAATCCACACCTCAAATAAGCCACTCCTGCAATCTTCTGATAGGCTGATGCTGCTACAGTATGCTGCCAATCAGCAAGTGATGTGCATGTTGTCAACAAAACGTCAGTGAAGGCACAGTAGGTTACTGTCACGGATTGCTAGTGTCAGGCAACGTTTTGCCAGTAAGTTGTTTTGACCTTTAATAAGTAGTTTCCAGTAAAAAAATGACAAATTCTGGAAAATGGACAATAACATCTTGACATTGCAGCTCATTACCAACCCATTCTCTTGAAGAATTGTGTCAAAGGAGTTGCTCAGCTTGCATTGGCATAAACATTAAGAAACTGACTGTTAGAACTGTTAAGGCTCCATGGATTGATGAGGAATTAAAAAACTGTATGGTTGAAAGAGATGGAGCAACAGGAGTGGCTAATAAGTCTGGCTGCACATCTGACTGGCTGACTTACTGCAAATTGAGAAATTATGTGACTCAACTCAACAAAAAGAAGAAGAGACTGTATTATGAAACCAAATTCAATGATATAAAGAATGATGGAAAAAAACTTTGGAGTAATTTAAATGATGGGCAGAAAGACAAATTCAACTCCATCTTTCGACGAATCAGATGGCTTATTCATCACAAAACCATTTGATGTTGCCAATTATTTTAATGATTATTTCATTGGCAAAGTGGGAAAACTTAGGCAGGAAATGCCAACAATGAACAGTGAGCGATTATATTCATGCATAAAAAACTAATAATGAAAGAAAAGCATTGCAAGTTTGAATTTTGTCAAGTTAGTGTGGGAGACGTGGAAAATTATTGTTATTGATCAATAATGACAAACCTCCTGGCATTGACAACTTAGATGGAAAGTTACTGAGGATGGTAGCTGACTCTATAGCCACTCCTATCTGTCACATCTTTAATCTGAGCCTAGAGGAAAGTCTTTGTCCTCAGGCCTGGATGGAAGCCAAAGTCATTCCACTTTCCAAAAGTGGTAAAGCGGCCTTTACTGGTTCTAACAGCAGACCTATCAGCTTGCTGCCAGCTCTTAGCAAACTGTTGGAAAAAATTGTGTTGGAACTAATAGAATGTTATTTCTCTGTAAACAAATGAACAACAGACTTCCAGCATTCTTATAGAGAAGGACACTCAACATATACTTCACTGACACAAATGTCTGAAGATTGGTTGATAGAAATGTATAATAGGAAGATTGTGGGAGCTATACTGTTAGATTTCAGTGCAGCCTTTGACATTACTGATCCTAACCTGTTGTTGAGAAAACGTATGTGTTATGGCTTTTCAAACTCTGCCATATCGTGGATTCAGAGCTATCTATCTAATATAACTCAAAGGGTTTTCTTTAATGGAAGCTTCTTTAATGTAAAACATGTAATGTGTGGTATACCACAGGGCAGCTCTCTAAGCCCCCTACTCTTTTCTATTTTTACCAATGACCGGCCACTGGCATTAACAGGTGAATGTTTATCAATAATTGGAAGAAGCAATTTCATAAATTCATCAAGTGCATCAAGATGCTCCTTATTAATCACATCAGACCAACAAATATGTTTAACATCATCCACATAAGAGTTACAGCTAAATCTATTGTATGATCTGTTATACACTATTTTAGGCCCAGCTGTTGGAACTTTGGCTTTCCTGGGTATAGCCACTATATTGTGATCACTGCATCCAATGGGAATGGATACAGCTTTAGGACAAAGTTCTACAGTGTTATTAAAAATGTGATCGATACATGTGGATGATCTTGTCCCTGGAGTGTTTTTAAACACCCTGATAGGTTTATTAATAACCTGAACCAGATTACAGGGACTGGTTACAGTGAAAGCTCCCTCTTTAGTGGATAGCTTGATGAAAATCAGTCAATATTCAGGTCTAAGGCTAAAAAGAAAGTAGACCTCTGTTTACATCACATACATCACTGTTTACATCACATACACTATCTAAGTATTTGATACACTGCCAATTTTTACAGGTTTTCCTACTTACAAAGCATGTAGAGGTCTGTAATTTTTATCATAGGTACACTTCAACTGTGAGAGACGGAGTCTAAAACAAAAATCCAGAAAATCACATTGTATGATTTTTAAGTAATTCATTTGCATTTTATTGCATGACATAAGTATTTGATCACCTACCAACCAGTAAGAATTACGGCTCTCACAGACCTGTTAGTTTTTCTTTAAGAAGACCTCCTGTTCTCCACTCATTACCTGTATTAACTGCACCTGTTTGAACTTGTTACCTGTATAACAGACACCTGTCCACACACTCAATAAAACAGACTCCAAACTATCCACAATGGCCAAGACCAGAAAGATGTGTAAGGACATCAGGGATACAATTTTAGACCTGCACAAGGCTGGGATGGGCTACAGGACAATAGGCAAGCAGCTTGGTGAGAAGGCAATAACTGTTGGCGCAATTATTGGAAAATGGAAGAAGTTTAAGTCAATCACCCTCGGTCTGGGGCTCCATGCAAGATCTCACCTCGTGGGGCATCAATGATCATGAGGAAGGTGAGGGATCAGCCCAGAACCACATGGCAGGACCTGGTCAATGACCTGAAGAGAGCTGGGACCACAGTCTCAAAGAAAACCATTAGTAACACACTACGCCGTCATGGATTAAAATCCTGCAGCGCACGCAAGGTCCCCCTGCTCAAGCCAGTGCATGTCCTTCCTCACGTTTCAATGGCGCCACCTCAATATCTACATTTGACCTCGAGCAGTAGGCCAGGGTTTACCAAATTCAGGGCAAATTAGGGTTCCATAGTCAGACTCGTAATAGATATGTCTTAATTGATCATAGTCCAGACTCGTTATAGATATGTCTTAATTGATCATAGTCATACTCATTATAGATATGTCTTAATTGATCATAGTCATACTCATTATAGATGTCTTAATTGATCATAGTCATACTCATTATAGATATGTCATAATTGATCATAGTCCAGACTCATTATAGATATGTCATAATTGATCATAGTCCAGACTCATAATAGATATTTTAATAGATATTTTTTATGTCTTAATTGATCATAGTCCAGACTCGTTATAGATATGTCTTAATTGATCGTAGTCCAGACTTGTTATAGTACTGTCTTAATTGATCATAGTCCAGACTCATAATAGATATGTCTTAATTGATAATTTATAGATATGTCTTAATTGATCATAGTCATACTCATTATAGATATGTCTTAATTGATCGTAGTCCAGACTCATTATAGATATGTCTTAATTGATCGTAGTCCAGACTCGTTATAGATATGTCTGAATTGATCATAGTCATACTCATTATAGATATGTCTTAATTGATCGTAGTCCAGACTCGTAATAGATATGTCTTAATTGATCATAGTCATACTCATTATAGATATGTCTTAATTGATCGTAGTCCAGACTCGTTATAGATATGTCTTAATTGATCATAGTCATACTCATTATAGATATGTCTTAATTGATCATAGTCCAGACTCGTAATAGATATGTCTTAATTGATCATAGTCCAGACTCGTTATAGATATGTCTTAATTGATCATAGTCATACTCATTATAGATATGTCTTAATTGATCATAGTCATACTCATTATAGATATGTCTTAATTGATCGTAGTCCAGACTCGTTATAGATATGTCTTAATTGATCATAGTCATACTCATTATAGATATGTCTTAATTGATCATAGTCCAGACTCGTAATAGATATGTCTTAATTGATCATAGTCCAGACTCGTTATAGATATGTCTTAATTGATCATAGTCATACTCATTATAGATATGTCTTAATTGATCATAGTCATACTCATTATAGATATGTCTTAATTGATCGTAGTCCAGACTCATTATAGATATGTCATAATTGATCATAGTCCAGACTCATAATAGATATTTTAATAGATATTTTTTTATGTCTTAATTGATCATAGTCCAGACTCGTTATAGATATGTCTTAATTGATCATAGTCATACTCATTATAGATATGTCTTAATTGATCATAGTCATACTCATTATAGATATGTCTTAATTGATCGTAGTCCAGACTCATTATAGATATGTCATAATTGATCATAGTCCAGACTCATAATAGATATTTTAATAGATATTTTTTTATGTCTTAATTGATCATAGTCCAGACTCGTTATAGATATGTCTTAATTGATCATAGTCATACTCATTATAGATATGTCTTAATTGATCATAGTCAGACTCGATATATCAAATCAAATTTTATTTGTCACATACACATGGTTAGCAGATGTTAATGCGAGTGTAGCGAAATGCTTGTGCTTCTAGTTCTGACAATGCAGTGATAACCAACAAGTAATCTAACTAACAATTTCAAAACTACTGTCTTATACACAGTGTAAGGGGATAAAGAATATGTACATAAGGATATATGAATGAGTGATGGTACAGGGCAGCATACAGTAGATGGTATCGAGTACATAGATATGTCTTAATTGATCATACTCATTATAGATATGTCATAATTGATCGTAGTCCAGACTCATTATAGATATGTCATAATTGATCATAGTCCAGACTCATAATAGATATTTTAATAGATATTTTTTTATGTCTTAATTGATCATAGTCCAGACTCATTATAGATATGTCTTAATTGATCATAGTCATACTCATTATAGATATGTCTTAATTGATCATAGTCAGACTCGATATATCAAATCAAATCAAATTGTATTTGTCACATACACATGGTTAGCAGATGTCGAGTGTAGCGAAATGCTTGTGCTTCTAGTTCAATGCAGTGATAACCAACAAGTAATCTAACTAACAATTTCAAAACTACTGTCTTATACACAGTGTAAGGGGATAAAGAATATGTACATAAGGATATATGAATGAGTGATGGTACAGGGCAGCATACAGTAGATGGTATTACATAGATATGTCTTAATTGATCATAGTCATACTCATTATAGATATGTCTTAATTGATCATAGTCCAGACTCATTATAGATATGTCTTAATTGATCATAGTCCAGACTCATTATAGATATGTCTTAATTGATCATAGTCCAGACTCATTATAGATATGTCTTAATTGATCATAGTCATACTCATTATAGATATGTCTTAATTGATCATAGTCCAGACTCATTATAGATATGTCTTAATTGATCATAGTCCAGACTCATTATAGATATGTCTTAATTGATCATAGTCCAGACTCATTATAGATATGTCTTAATTGATCATAGTCCAGACTCATTATAGATATGTCTTAATTGATCATAGTCCAGACTCATTATAGATATGTCTTAATTGATCATAGTCCAGACTCGTTATAGTGGCAAATACCATGCAGTTGCACCAGGGGGATTTAAACCAAACAGATTTTTTTTTTTGCAGGTCTTCTGTTTCCCCACATTTATTGATGAATTCATTTCCCATCATGAAATGTATCCCCATTCCCCAATCAAATAACTTAATCAAAACCACAACAACAAAAAACAGACGAATACAGCTTCTCACACCAATCTGGCAACCCTCATAAAAATCTGACACCAGTATCTCAAAGAATTAAGCGAAAACAAGCATTGAAAACCACATTGGCATTAATAAAAATCTAATAAAACGTTACTATTATCAGTATTTCGGTGACAACCTGGTTGATTAATAATATTAGGTTGTTAATTAACACGTTTTTTTATATACAATATATATAAATGTCAGACACAAAAAAGGCAGTGTAGAACACCATTGCCCAAAATGCATTGCCCCAATAACTTTCAAAAGATTGTTCAGAAGTTTTACCTTCCAAAATGTATTTTCCTATGAATTAAATCACACAAAATGTGTGTATTTTCAGAAGAATCAAACCTCATAAAAACGCACAAAATCTACTGAAATAGTTTTTGTATATATTTGCACTAATTGAGTCCCAGATGTGTTGAACACAATGTAAATTTCCAATTTTCATGTTGCACACTTTTTTTGGTCTCTCATTAAATTATTTCAAATATTTGTATATACATTTCTACAATTTATAGTTGGTTTGAGGTTTTTAAGTTATTTAAATTTGGCAATCTTAACATATTGTCCCATGTACATTGTGTAATTTACAGATGGTCTCTAACTATCCCTGTCGACATCCTAAATCAATCCGAATTTACCACAGGGATAATGATCTCTGTCGCGAATGAATGATTATGCGAACTTGTGTGATGTCAGCTGTGGGCATATGGGCAGGGTTGAATTAAACCCAACCTTAATTTACGTTGTGATGTAGTCACGACCAAATGTCTCACAAAACTCAGTTGTAGACGAGACCGACTTTATGGCCAAAATGATCCTATTTACACATTGTAGTCACTTTTGATGGTAGAATGGATGTTTCTGACTCTTATCGATGCCACATAGTCCATTTTCTACTAGATAAGTAGTTTTTGAGGGGCAGTTGCTCAATTTGTTGAGATGAAATCATGGGAGGTGAATTAGATTTTCCTTAGCCTGTTTTATGATAGTCTTTCTTTCGCAATGATATTGTCAAGTAAACGATGAACTAATAGGCTAGGCGGCTTATTGGCGACCTATAGTCGAATCAAAAGGGGAGAATCATATGATGTAATAACACAAATGTCAGACATGATAAGCAAGGTTTATATTTACTTGCATAAATCATGAAATCTACAATAAAATTGTCAAGGGTGACAGGCCTATATGGGTGTTCTCGGCATAAAGCAAATGGGTCGTCGTCCGCGTCCTTGCCTTTCCAGAGATGGATCATAAGACGTCATCGGGAACAATCAGGAGTCACGCAGCAGCACTCAGGGGTCAGAGCCAAGGCTGCCTGGAGAGAACGATTCCGGAGGTGACTAAGAACCACCGACCATGGAAACAGAGTGCTGTCCTCCTTTATGAAAACATAAACACACAAGTCACCTCAACTCCACCCGCCTCCTCTCCATCTCCGCCTCTCTCCGCCTGTTTAAACTCTCCCTCCATCATAACGGAAGCATATATGACTTGATAAAGAAATTAGAATACGGCCGCTATCTAAAACCGGCAGGATTTTAAACATGTCAATAATACATGGTTTCATTTTCCATTTCTATTATGAAGCTCTGCAAAACATTTGCCTTGTGGTTGGCCCCCTCGTCTCCCACATGTGCCTGTGTGTGTATACAGGGATCATTTTCATTTGTTTGCTGTCCCTCCCATCTGCCTTCGGGTTTCCATTCCATCTCGTATCGGGCGACGCATAGTCGTTCTAGGAAATCGACAGGATTTTGGTTGTTTACTATCGAGAGCTGGATGGGGCGGGGGGTGGAAGGCATGGATGGGATGTGGGGAGTGGAAGAGATTAATGGTGGGGGTTTGTTTGAATTTCAACCTCAGATTAAGGATCCCTACCCTCCCCCCTGTTTATTTTCCATCTCTCCTGCCTAAATGATGTCAATGGAAGCAGAGCTATAGGAGCTATTTATAGCATCCCCCCACCCACCCCTCGGCATCACGTGGTTCAGAGCTGCTGCACAATAACCACCTCAAGACAAGAGTGTGCATGAATAGAGGCGGTGAATATTTATCAACGGACGGGTGTCCTGCCATTGTTACATTTACCCACTGTGCAACACCCGTTTCAAAAAAGTTTGTGCGTGGGTGTGTTTGGAGTGGGTGGATGTTTTATTTTTTCTTATTATTATTTTAACCGAAACCTTTATGTGCAATATCGCCCCCGCAAAGGTGCAGCTGTAGCTGACTGCAACACGCACCCATTGACAAGGATTGCGCGCACACACACGCGCGCTCATATTGGGTTCATTCATTCATCCCTTCACCCAGTCATTCACAGAATTCCTCCCGAGTTCCCCGAATGACTCGACGAATGAATTTGGGAATACACTTGTTCTTCTGACGTTGAGTACATTTTGTACTTTGCCAAACACCCAAATCTTCGGGGACACAAAAGTACACCGTGTTCCCTTGTTATTCGTTTTTGGTGCGCTTTATGCATAGACCACATATCATGGTGGTCTACTCTTCTAAACCCCCTCCAACTGGTTGTCTCTCGCCGCGTTCACATGCTACATTACATAACGAAGCTGTATGTCTTCCTCCCATCACAAATAAAGACACGGTTCGCTGCACAAGCGTCTTCGGTTGAGAACTGAAGTCTATATTTATTGGCTATTTCTGCATGTTGCAGGTGATACAAATACACTACAACCCCCATATCGCTTTCAAACCCAAATTCTTTATATACACACTGAGTATACAAAACATTAAGAACACCTGCTCTTTCCATGACATAGACTGACCAGGTGAAAACTAGGATCCATTATTGATGTAATTTGTTAAATTAACTTCAATCACTGTAGATGAAGGGGTGGAGACAGGTTGAAGAATGATTTTTAAGCCTTGAGAGAATTGAGACATGGATTGTGCTATTCAGTGGGTGAATGGGCAAGACAAACTATTTAAGGGCCTTTGAACGGGGTATGGTAGTTGGTGCCAGACGCACGGTTTGTGTCAAGAACTGCAACACTACTGGATTTTTCACGCTCATCAGTTTCCCATGTGTATCAAGAATGGTCCACCACCCAAAGGACATCCAGCCAACCAGACACAACTTTGGGAAGCATTGGAGTCAACATGGGCCAGCATCCCTGTGGAACGCCTTCAATACCTTGTAGAGTCCAAGCCGAAGATTTAAAACTCTTCTGAGGGCAGGTGTTCCTAATATTTGGTGTACTCGGTGTATATTCCATACAGTATAGGCTATATCAATCGTCGATCAGCTATAACATCAAAACAACAACTAAAACGATATAACCGAGCCTTTTTGTCAGAAATAACCAAATAAATCCCTTTTATATAGATTGGCGTAGGGCTGCAACATTTACGCCATGTTGTGTGTTTGTCTTTTGAGCTCAATCTCACGTGCGATTGAATTTGTATGGAGTTGTAACAACAGCAAATCTTTTTCGATGTATAATTTATGGCGAGGTTGCTGTTTATAGCGAGCTGCGTTTATTCAGTACTGTCACACACGTGTAGCAGCTACTTCCTCGCTCTCCTGCTGAAGTTGACATTCTGGCGCTTACTGGCTGCTATATATAGCACTCATCGCCGTGCTGTTACTATTCCCAGCGTTGTACATGAGGGGGCGGGCGTTGCTTTTCTTTCGTAAAAGGAAGAATACAACGTTTTTGTTCACAATGGATGCATTTCTCCGTGTAGGTACGTTCTTGTCCTGGTGTCTGTTTCGTTTGCATAGCAAACTGTTGCATCAATAAGTTAATCACTTATGTATCAATCACTGGGAATCAAGTAATTATCTGTATGCCGCTATCCCATGGCGCTGAATGGTATAAAATCCCCTCTCAGTCCTTGTAAAACCATGGCGAGGTCTTATTAAAAAATACATGTATCTGGAGCCTTAAAACATAAGGATATTCAAGTTTCCCTCTAATCAGTGACCCGCTAACCACTCCATGTATTTGATGTATTCCAGAGCTAGCACACCTGATTCAACTTGTCAAGCAAGCCCTTGACTAGGTAGCTGGTTCAGGTGAGTTTGTTCAGGACTACAACAACATTTCCCGAGAAGAGATTTGGGGACCACTGCTGTAAGGATAAAGACTTGGTTTCGAAATGAGATAGCGGTTTTTTTTTTTGGGGGGGGTTGGTACACGACCAGGACTGTATCCATAAAGCGGTTCAGAGTATGAGTGCTGATCTGGGATCAGGTCCACGTTGTCCATGCAATCTTATTCATTGTGATGTAAAAGCCCAAAACACGTCCTAGATCTACTTTGATATGCTAGATACATACAACCCCAGGTAGCCAGAGTGGGGAGCAATAGGCTCTATCAGGGTTCTAGTATACACTACCACCATCAATAGTCACATATGTAAACCATTTATTGAATGCTCATTGAGTTTCATGTTTTCTTGTTGTTGAATCACCTAGTTCTCCTGCTCAAGTCGACTACTCACTGAGGAACCGTTTCAACGCTCAGTCTTTCTGATGTTTATTCTTCTAATCTATTCCTGGTGCTGCTGCTACACGCTCCACCTCCACTTCCTGGTTATTTTCGGCAGTGTGTGTTTTGGTGTCAGGCTCCGCGGATGGTGGGTTTGGGAAATACCTGTTCACGATAAATCAGGGGGGAGGTTTAGCTAAGAACATGTCACCCCCTACTGCATGGGAAGGAGAAATGCATGCATATACGGATGTTAGTAGATACATAAAGTGCTGTGAAAAAGTATTTGCCCCTTTCTAATTTAGCATTTTTTCTTCTAAATACTAAATGTTATCAGATTTTCAACACCCAATGGCCCTATGGGGAAAAGGTAATTGCCCCCATACACTCGACATTGGGTAAAGTGTCATGAAATGTCATGTAATATTTTAAATTGTATATAAGTGTCTTAATGTTACTGGACTCCAGGAATAGTAGCTGCTGCCATGGCAACAACTAATGGGGATCTTTAATAAATACAAAAATACAAAAAACTGGTTGTGCCACCTTTAGCTGCAATGACTCCAACCAAATGCTTCCAGTAATTGTTGATCAGTCTCTCACATCGCTGTGGAGGAATATAGGCCCACTCTTGCATCCAGAACTCATGGTTCCTTCTATTCTTTACTGCCTCAGGACCTGGATGACTGGCCTTAATAGGAGATAAACATCATTACCATTATCACACCAGCCTCCCTTTGGACCCCCATAATCACACCAGCCTCCCTCTGGACCCCCCCATAATCACACCAGCCTCCCTCTGGACCCCCATAATCACACCAGCCTCCCCTGGAACCCCCATAATCACACCAGCCTCCCTCTGGACCCCCATAATCACACCAGCCTCCCTCTGGACCCCCCATAATCACACCAGCCTCCCTCTGGACCCCCCATAATCACACCAGCCTCCCTCTGGACCCCCCCCATAATCACACCAGCCTCCCTCTGGACCCCCATAATCACACCAGCCTCCCTCTGGACCCCCCATAATCACACCAGCCTCCCTCTGGACCCCCATAATCACACCAACCTCCCTCCGGACCCCACCGTAATCACACCAACCTCCCTCTGGACCCCACCCATAATCACACCAGCCTCCCTCTGGACCCCCATAATCACACCAGCCTCCCTCTGGACCCCCCATAATCACACCAGCCTCCCTCTGGACCCCCCCATAATCACACCAACCTCCCTCCGGACCCC
This sequence comes from Oncorhynchus keta, assembly GCF_023373465.1. Taxonomy (NCBI): domain Eukaryota; kingdom Metazoa; phylum Chordata; class Actinopteri; order Salmoniformes; family Salmonidae; genus Oncorhynchus; species Oncorhynchus keta. Next base: position 38,999,077 of record NC_068446.1, on the reverse strand, counting down.
ACCGTAATCACACCAACCTCCCTCTGGACCCCACCATAATCACACCAACCTTCCTCTGGAACCCCCATAATCACAACAGCCTCCCTCTGGACCCCCCATAATCACACCAGCCTCCCTCTGGACCCCCATAATCACACCAACCTCCCTCTGGACCCCACCCATAATCACACCAGCCTCCCTCTGGACCCCCCCATAATCACACCAGCCTCCCTCTGGACCCCCCATAATCACACCAACCTCCCTCTGGACCCCCATAATCACACCAACCTCCCTCTGGACCCCCCATAATCACACCAACCTCCCTCCGGACCCCCCCCACCGTAATCACACCAACCTCCCTCTGGACCCCACCATAATCACACCAACCTTCCTCTGGAACCCCCATAATCACACCAGCCTCCCTCTGGACCCCCATAATCACACCAGCCTCCCTCTGGACCCCCCCATAATCACACCAGCCTCCCTCTGGAACCCCCATAATCACACCAGCCTCCCTCTGGACCCCCCCATAATCACACCAGCCTCCCTCTGGACCCCCCATAATCACACCAGCCTCCCTCTGGACCCCCCATAATCACACCAGCCTCCCTCTGGACCCCCATAATCACACCAGCCTCCCTCTGGACCCCCCATAATCACACCAGCCTCCCTCTGGACCCCCCCATAATCACACCAGCCTCCCTCTGGAACCCCCCCATAATCACACCAGCCTCCCTCTGGACCCCCCCCATAATCACACCAGCCTCCCTCTGGACCCCCATAATCACACCAGCCTCCCTCTGGACCCCCCACCATAATCACACCAACCTCCCTCTGGACCCCACCGTAATCACACCAACCTCCCTCTGGACCCCACCATAATCACACCAACCTCCCTCTGGACCCCACCGTAATCACACCAACCTCCCTCTGGAACCCCTGTAATCACACCAGCCTCCCTCTGGACCCCCCACCATAATCACACCAACCTCCCTCTGGACCCCACCGTAATCACACCAACCTCCCTCTGGACCCCCCTGTAATCACACCAGCCTCCCCCCCCCCCATAATCACACCAACCTCCCTCCGGAGACACCATAATCACACCACCTCCCTCTGGACCCCCATAATCACACCAGCCTCCCTCTGGACCCCCCCCATAATCACACCAGCCTCCCTCTGGACCCCCCATAATCACACCAACCTCCCTCCGGAGACACCATAATCACACCAACCTCCCTCTGGACCCCCCTGTAATCACACCAGCCTCCCCCATAATCACACCAACCTCCCTCCGGAGACACCATAATCACACCACCTCCCTCTGGACCCCCCCATAATCACACCAGCCTCCCTCTGGACCCCCCATAATCACACCAGCCTCCCTCTGGAGCCCGGCCTGAGACAAATGCATACTCATCCAATCAGCTACACACCCCTCTTTTGCCATCCATGTCATGGTAGTCATGTTGACCTCAATAGGTCACCATAGTCCCAAGCCCTAATCATTTAATAAGATGTATTCACTTATCTCAGATCTACAGTTCATTAGAGCCATGTTATGGGAATGTCAGCCAAGGTGGTTTATGATGTTCTGACTCCCAAGAACAATTGTTACATTCTGGGTTGAAGAGAAAGGTATTCTCTCGACCTGACAAGCAGGGCCATGTTCAATGGGCCGCAACGTTTAATAGAAGATAAACTGTTAAGTGTCATTATGGTGGCTCCAGAGAGTGGTTGTGTTGTGGACATGTGTTATTATGGTTCAGAGGGATGTTGTGGACATGTAGTGTGATTTCAAATGGTCACCCTCATATAGATCACAAAACATAAGAAAACATACCTTATAGAATGCTGAAGAATGGTAAGCATAGTTTGGGGAAAATGTGATGTTCTATTTACACCGTTGTAAAAAGGAATAAAACATTTCACGAATTGAGTGCGTCCCAAGTCTCAAAGCTTCTCATACACGGATATAATGCATTCTGCAATGCAAAGAGAATCAAAAAACTTTAAATTATTATTGCAGGAGTTCAGGGGCAGGGGGGGACAAAATACTGGTCTGTGTTGCCCTCTAGTGGAGGATTTCAGGGTCTATTTGAATACATTTAGAGTGCCGATCTAGGAGCAGCATAGCATTTTATATCATAATGAATAAGATTAGGTTGACAGAGGGGAGACCTGATCCTGGATCAGCACAGCTACTCTGAGATACTTTATAAAAATGGGCCCAATTGTTCAATGTCAAAAGGCCAACAGCAGCCCGGATGTTGATGGCCGCAGCCCGGATGTTGATGGCCGCAGCCCGGATGGAACCCTATACCTTCCTACTTAATGGGGAAGAGATGCACCCTTGCTACTACAATCAACGTTACCCAATAAGAAATAACCGCAGACTAGAAATCTATTACAATTACCATTACTCAATAACAAATAACCACAGACTAGAAATCTATGAACGCTTAAAGAGTATCCTGTGTGTGTGTATTGTGAGAACAAATTCATAATTTACTTTCAGATTGATATCATTATTGTAAATTATGAGTTTGACCTTAAGCTCCTCCTCAGGCTAATTGATCTAAACCTCGTCCTCAGGCTAATTGATCTAAACCTCGTCCTCAGGCTAGTTGATCTAAACCTCGTCCTCAGGCTAATTGATCTAAACCTCGTCCTCAGGCTAATTGATCTAAACCTCGTCCTCAGGCTAATTGATCTGGTCCTCAGGCTAATTGATACAGCATGTAAAAGAGAGAGCTAGCTGGCGGCCAACACTCGTTTGATTTCAATCACAAGGAAGTTCTTCATTCAGGAGGCTATGATTGATAATATAATACATTTGATAAAGTCATTAGCTCAATTGAGAAATCTAAACCATAGAAACCACACCTTGACAATATGAACACAATAAACCACCTTGGTATTGATGTTCATCAGTTCGTTGTCGGGCATTTCCTACAAGTCGTCTTCTGCTTCACTGAAAAACGAACTATTCAGATAAAGAGGTGAGGAATTGACACTACCACCCGATTCGGAAATATGAGGGAGAGAAAGAACCGCCCCCCTCCTCCAACACACGTGTCCCCACATGCAGACCTGTAGCTCCCACTGTGAGCGCGTGTCGAACCGAGCCAGCATGTGTGCGATGCGTGAGCAAGAGAGTCGGCACTCCATCCGGGTGTGTAAAATAAAAGAGCTTTCTTAACAAGGCAGCCGCTATTTTTAGCTCCTTCAATTATTGGGCGCCAGATTCTACTCTCCCTACTTCAAAGCAGTTCTCCCCACTCAGTCCCGACGCTGGGGGAGCTGGAGGGAAAGAAAGAAGGGGTGATGCAGGAATAGAGACAGGATATATCCCAAATGGTACCCTATTCCCTGTACAGAACACTACTTCTGACCACTATGTAGGGAACTGGGTGTCATTTGGGAGACAAAAGAGGGGGGGGAAAAAGAGCACCAAGCAAACCTGACAGGAGAAGAGATGGGGGGGGGATATAAAATGTGGATCCCAGATAGCGGGACCTTAGCTAAAATTAGCTCTCCCTTCCTCCCCTCTCCAGTTGATGAAAGGGCCTGAGCCAGGACTAAACAGAGGGGGAGAGGGAAGGTGAAAAGTGGAGGGGAGGAGTCCAGGACAGACTGAGAGGGAGGGAGGGAGTGATGAGGAGAGAAGCATACAGGTGTCTATGCTGCCCTTTTCCACTTGTCCTTCTATCACTTTGGGTTTAAAAAGACCCACATCGCTCTCTGACCACACACACACAAATGCAAACGATTACTTACAATCTATATAGCGGTCATGTTTTCCTGACATAACACACAACGACTGGACTACCATATATTCTGCTAGTCTTTTTGTTGCTGTAAGATTCTGTTCACTCTTCTCAACAAGCCCTTGGAGAGGCCCTGCTATATTTTGTTCGGTCTAGACCTCTCCAACAGCTGCCATGTGTTCGGTCTAGGCCTCTCCAACAGCTGCCATGTGTTCGTTGGAGGCCTCTCCAACAGCTGCCATGTGTTCGGTCTAGGCCTCTCCAACAGCTGCCATGTGTTCGTTGGAGGCCTCTCCAACAGCTGCCATGTGTTCGTTGGAGGCCTCTCCAACAGCTGCCATGTGTTCGGTCTAGACCTCTCCAACAGCTGCCATGTGTTCGTTGGAGGCCTCTCCAACAGCTGCCATGTGTTCGGTCTAGACCTCTCCAACAGCTGCCATGTATTCGTTGGAGGCCTCTCCAACAGCTGCCATGTGTTTGTTGGAGGCCTCTCCAACAGCTGCCATGTGTTTGTTGGAGGCCTCTCCAACAGCTGCCATGTGTTCATTGGAGGCCTCTCCAACAGCTGCCATGTGTTCATTGGAGGCCTCTCCAACAGCTGCCATGTGTTCATTGGAGGCCTCTCCAACAGCTGCCATGTGTTCATTGGAGGCCTCTCCAACAGCTGCCATGTGTTCATTGGAGGCCTCTCCAACAGCTGCCATGTGTTCATTGGAGGCCTCTCCAACAGCTGCCATGTGTTCGGTCTAGGCCTCTCCAACAGCTGCCATGTGTTCGTTGGAGGCCTCTCCAACAGCTGCCATGTGTTCGGTCTAGGCCTCTCCAACAGCTGCCATGTGTTCGTTGGAGGCCTCTCCAACAGCTGCCATGTGTTCGTTGGAGGCCTCTCCAACAGCTGCCATGTGTTCGTTGGAGGCCTCTCCAACAGCTGCCATGTGTTCGGTCTAGACCTCTCCAACAGCTGCCATGTATTCGTTGGAGGCCTCTCCAACAGCTGCCATGTGTTTGTTGGAGGCCTCTCCAACAGCTGCCATGTGTTTGTTGGAGGCCTCTCCAACAGCTGCCATGTGTTCATTGGAGGCCTCTCCAACAGCTGCCATGTGTTTGTTGGAGGCCTCTCCAACAGCTGCCATGTGTTCATTGGAGGCCTCTCCAACAGCTGCCATGTGTTCGTTGGAGGCCTCTCCAACAGCTGCCATGTGTTCATTGGAGGCCCCTCCAACAGCTGCCATGTGTTCATTGGAGGCCTCTCCAACAGCTGCCATGTGTTCATTGGAGGCCCCTCCAACAGCTGCCATGTGTTTGTTGGAGGCCTCTCCAACAGCTGCCATGTGTTTGTTGGAGGCCTCTCCAACAGCTGCCATGTGTTCATTGGAGGCCTCTCCAACAGCTGCCATGTGTTTGTTGGAGGCCTCTCCAACAGCTGCCATGTGTTCATTGGAGGCCTCTCCAACAGCTGCCATGTGTTCGTTGGAGGCCTCTCCAACAGCTGCCATGTGTTCATTGGAGGCCTCTCCAACAGCTGCCATGTGTTCGTTGGAGGCCCCTCCAACAGCTGCCATGTGTTCGTTGGAGGCCTCTCCAACAGCTGCCATGTGTTCGTTGGAGGCCTCTCCAACAGCTACCATGTGTTCGTTGGAGGCCTCTCCAACAGCTGCCATGTGTTCGTTGGAGGCCTCTCCAACAGCTGCCATGTGTTCATTGGAGGCCTCTCCAACAGCTGCCATGTGTTCATTGGAGGCCTCTCCAACAGCTGCCATGTGTTCATTGGAGGCCTCTCCAACAGCTGCCATGTGTTCATTGGAGGCCTCTCCAACAGCTGCCATGTGTTCATTGGAGGCCTCTCCAACAGCTGCCATGTGTTCATTGGAGGCCTCTCCAACAGCCGTTTCATGTCTTCCTCTGCAAGTTTCCATTTCCACCTTGCTGCTGTCATTCTCTCCAAGCCTGGATAGATTAGAGTTGGTCAAATAGATGTCAAAAAGCAGATATTGTTTTTGCTTTGAAGCTAACCCCAACCTTAACCCATTACGTTAATTCTCCTAACCTGCTACGAAAAGTCAATTCTGACATACTTTGTATACTATAGTATCTAGTCAAAACCCTGTCCAAGGTGCTGAAGAAAAGGGTTAGGGGGCAGCTTGAGGCTTCAGAATCATCAGCAACCTAAGCACAAATGTTCGTGTCACCTTTAGATATAAAAGGTCACCAGTAATATTTTAGCTAGGAAAATGAAATACATTTAACACAATATTATTAAATCTCTATAGAAACCATGTCAAGCCATTCCTTCCTGTGGTGCTGAGGGTGAAAGGGAGTACTTCACTGCTGAATTCCACTGCTGTGGAACTGAGCGGATTGGTTAGGTGTTAGCAATATGTTAATATTTCTACCCAGCAAATCACATGGCAGGACGAAGCAATCCACCATAACATGAATATATATTAATTCCGCTCAGATCCACAGGAAACAGTGGGATGTAATTTCCTTCAAGATACCTCACTCTTCCTTTGACAGCAAGGTCACTTGGGCTTCAGAAAACACCAGTTCTTTTACAAAAAAAAAGTTAAATCAAATCAAATGAACAAATCCTAGCAAAGTGAAGCTCAATACAAGCTAAAACAGGGGGTTGTGTTCAGTTGGTCTTTTTTTTTGTAGCAACAATTAATAACAGTAGATATCAAACACCACATATGTCCCAAATACCACAAGCTTGGAGGTATGTTTGCTCCCGCGTGTGGAGGGGTGCGGCATTCAGAACAGCACAGGTTGCGTTCAAATCAACAGTTGCTATGTTTCCTTCAACCTGAATGCACCCCAGGAGTCGGTTTTGTCTTTTGCATTGATTGACTATATAGACGATACACCACCAACTATAAAGCAGAGAACCTACAACACAGGTCAACTTCTGTATACTGCATAGTGAGGAAAAGCTTTGAAGGACCATTTGGTAGAAAAATACTCAAATAAATCGATCATGTATACCAATCAGATTTGATTTCCTTTTTTTAATCCAAAAGTTTTAAATAACACGGGGAGAAATATTTAATAAAAAAATAATAAAAGCATGCAAAACATGAATGGAAAACTCAAATTGAGACTCTAAACTCATTTAAATTTCGTAGAAAAGTTACTTGGGAGTTAATTAAAATTGAACTCCCATGTCCTAAATCTGCCTTGGCTGATTCAAAAGACACCCAATGTTCAATAAAATAAATTGACTTTAATAATCATCTATTCGGCGTCACACAGCCTGTTTTGCAGAGGAAATAATCAAGTTTTTCCTACTACCTAAAAATTCAGAATACATTGGTTTTCAATGTAATTGTCTTATTTTAACAAAGGTTTTACACAAACAAAAGGGCATGGTGGTGGAGACATCAATACAAGTTTGATTAAAAAAAAAAAATTCAGATGAAAACATTTGGATTCATACAAAGTAGTGAAGAGAGAAGACCAATCCAAATCCAAGCTCCATGTTTTTTTAAGAAATAAAAAGAGAATGTATTTGTCAACAGTTTATAAAACTTTTTTTTCTGACAAAAATATCAAATCAGGTACAACTTGTCAGTCTCTGGTTCCACAAAAATACTAATAAAAAACTAAAACCACAAGGATCTACTTGAACAATCGCTTCACCAGGCAAAAGTGTGAGGGTGGAAATGTCAGGTAGGAAAGTCCAAATCCCAGTCTCCTTGAAGTGGATTTACTCTGAGGGCAGGAAACGACAAAAAAAAAACTACTTCCTTTGCACAGGTGTTTGGAGGCGGAGGAAAAATAACAAGTGGACACAGGTTGAGGAGCGGTGGTCATGGAGGCCCCTTGGTTACGGCAGGGATCCTGATGTGCTGCAGTTCAGTGTGTGTAGTGTGTGTGTGATGGTGGACTCAGTAGATTCGGCCTCTGCCCCTGCCTCCGAATCCTCTTCCCCGGCCGCCCCTGAAGCCTCCGCGCTGCTCTGGAATCACAAGACGGGCACAACAGACAGGGGATCAGTATGAACAATCATAAGGGCCAGGAGATTTTCCTGAATTTTAGACCTGGCCAGGAATAACCTCTGGGCTTTATTTTGAAGGCATCCAACAGCCTATAAAAGGAAAAACTAACAGTGTTACTTCATGTGTTTCATAGCTCAAAAGGATCGTAATATGGAGACATTCCCTCCCATTCAGTTGCAGATTTCTCAACTGCTCACATGAAACAGAGGGCTCAGCTTGAAAACAATGGTTGATTTGGGTTAATTAAGCAGTAAGGCACCTCAGGTTTGTGGTATATGGCCAAAATACCACAGCTAAGGGCTGTGTCCAGGCACTCCGCATTAAGTACAAAAATATGTTTTGTCATACCTGTGGTATACGGTCTGTTATACCACGGCTGTCAGCCAATCAGCATTCAGGCCTCAAAGGACCCAGTTTATAACTATCCTATGAACACGGTACATTCTAGCATCAAATCATTAGCATGTGCACCTCGGTCACTCAAGTAACCAGAAAGGGTGTACGTGGCACAATACACGGTGGAAGTGAACAATATCCAACACACACATTAGAGAGGCTCAGTCGGCCCCCAAAACATGACCACAGTTCAGTCAGTACATCATCTCACCCAGAGTGACTAAGTTACACCAAGAGCATTCTACTTACGTAGAAGAGACAAAATGTCAGATAATATGAGAAAAAAAACACATGTCTGCGCAACGTCTGTCTTCCACCCGGTGCCCCTAAAACCCAGCTATGGCTCAGTGTGCCACCCTCGCCGCCCTCACCGTTACAGAAGTTGCCGATGGTGGCGCTGTACTTGCCACTGGGGGGGTTGTAGATCTGCCGTGCGTCCCTCCGGGGCAGGGGGGGGAACAACTGCTTCTTCATGGTACTGCCTGCACCCATATCCTCCCCGGACGGGCGCTTCAGACTGTGGTGGGCAAAGAGGGCAAAGGTCACAGTGTTATGACCCCAGGTGACCTGATCGAATGGTGTTTTAAATCTGAAGATTTGCCACTAACAAGTTGCTAGTGTCCCTGTATAATGCATTACAAATCCATTCATCAGTCATTGATATGGGCAGGTCCGTTGAGATGAGACTGAATCCCATGAATGAACATTACACTCCCAATTTACAAAACAAGACGGCCTGGCACTGAACTCCCCCTGACGGACTACTTTTGGAGATCTGAAAACATCTGACCCATTTAGATTTTTGACAGCGTAATGCATCTTTAAGACTGTTAAAGAACACCTCGTCAGAAACCCGATATTCTGGGTCACCAGATTCCCCGTGACAACATTGAAAGAGGCTTACGCTACAGCCTCAGCCTTCTGGACAGGCTTCCAGGACAGTGTGACTGTGCTCTTGTACGACGGCGGGTTGTGGAAGAGATCCTGCAAAGAAAGGGAAAAGTAATGAGAATGTCAGTTAGTGTTTCAGGGTCGACCGAGTGCGTTTCAGGGTCGACCGAGTGCGTTTCAGGGTCGACCGAGTGCGTTTCAGGGTCGACCGAGTGCGTTTCAGGGTCGACCGAGTGCGTTTCAGGGTCGACCGAGTGCGTTTCAGGGTCGACCGAGTGCGTTTCAGGGTCGACCGAGTGCGTTTCAGGGTCGACCGAGTGCGTTTCAGGGTCGACCGAGTGCGTTTCAGGGTCGACCGAGTGCGTTTCAGGGTCGACCGAGTGTTTCGAACGCCTCACCTTGATCAGAACGTTGATGTTGTTGGTGATTTTCAGAGCCACCACTTTGATCTTGTTCTGAGATGGAAAGACAATATAACCATCAGGGAATACTCACAATAGAAAACGGTCTACAGCGCTTCATTGAAATCAGAACAACTGTGAGGCTTGTCAAGAAGAAACAAAACTAGTGACTTCTCATTGGAGACCAAAACAACAGCCATGATACATAGCTACCTCTTCGGTCTTCAGTGCGTCTCCAGTCTTGCCTTGCAGGGCAACTCGCAGCTGGCGAATGTACACCTGCAGCCCTCTGGCGAAGTACTGTAATCTGGAGGCAGGAGAGAAATAACAAACTTGGGTTTATACACCTTTCAAACCAAGACATTTTTCCTCGACATCTTCAGCATCCCACCAACTTTTAGTTATATATTTCCGCCAACCGACCTAGTAATGATCTCGGGAAAGTTCTGCGTACGGCCGAGTATGAACCGTAGACGTAATGCTGAGGCGGTATTGGCACGCTCTTGGTGGTTGCTAGGCAGCTAACTACTATCATCCTGGCAGTTGTAAACTTTGCGAGGCATGTCACTTCAACCATCTCGTAGCGTTGCCCACCACACGCACTGTTGTTTCCTCAACCACAACTGGATGGATCCATAAAGACTTAGTGGGAATAAATATCACTGAATGACAAAGAAAATATGGAAATGCAATTGAAGGCATCAAATTGTTGCTTACTGAAACTCCCAAAGTCATTCAATTGTTATAAACTATTCAAAGCATTAACCTAACTGTGTGGAGTCACTATTTCAGCACCGTTTCACACTGTTTTGAGACAAACGTTAATATTCTTTGATTTTCACCAAATCTCTGCCATTTGGATATTGGTTAGGCTGTGGAAATGTTAGCTAAATTGAGGTGAGTGCTGGTCACGATTATCTTGTCCAGTTGGCTCATTATTTTGCATTGATCAGAACATTTTGCCAGCATGTTATGTAGTTCAACTTCTTCGAGATAGGGGGCGATCTTAATTTTTGGATAAAAAACGTTCCCGTTTTAAACAAGATATTTTGTCACGAAAAGATGTGACTATGCATGTAATTGACAGCTTAGGAAAGAAAAAACTCTGATGTTTCAAAACGGCAAAGATATTATCTGTGCGTGCCCCAGAACTAATGCTACAGGCGAAACCAAGATGAAATTTCATACAGGAAATGGTCCAGATTTTGAATGCCCTGTGTTTCAATGTCTCCTTATATGGCTGTGAATGCGCCAGGAATGAGCCTGCACTTTCTGTCGTTTCCTCAAGGTTTCTGCAGCATTGTGACGTATTTGTAGGCATATCATTGGAAGATTGACCATAAGAGACTACATTTACCAGGTGTCCGCCCGGTGTCCTCCGTCGAAATTATTGCATAATCTCCAGGTCCATGCGCATTACATTTTCTTCAGAAGACAAACCAAACTGCCACGAATGATTTATCGTCGATAGACATGTGAAAAACACCTTGAGGATAGATTCTAAACAACGTTTGCCATGTTTCTGTCGATATTATGGAGTTAATTTGGAAAAAAGTTTGCGTTGTAATGACTTAATTTTCGGGTTTTTTCTTACCCAAACGTGATGAACAAAACAGAGCGCTTTGGATAAAAGCGTCTGCTAAATGGCATATAATAATCACTAGTTAAAGAAACATGGTTGATGATATTACTAGATATTATCTAGCGTGTCCTGCGTTGCATATAATCTGACTGAGCATACAAGCATACAACTATCTGACTGAGCGGTGGTAGGCAGCAGCAGCAGGCTCATAAGCATTCACTCAAACAGCACCTTTGTGCGTTTTGCCAGCAGCTCTTCGTTGTGCGTCAAGCATTGCGCTGTTTATGACTTCAAGCCTATCAACTCCCGAGATTAGGCTGGTGTAACCGATGTGAAATGGCTAGCTAGTTAGCGGGGTGCGCGCTAATAGCGTTTCAAACGTCACTCGCTCTGAGACTTGGAGTAGTTGTTCCCCTTGCTCTGCATGGGTAACGCTGCTTCGAGGGTGGCTGTTGTTGATGTGTTCCTGGTTCGAGCCCAGGTAGGAGCGAGGAGAGGGACGGGAGCTATACTGTTACACTGGCAATACTAAAGTGCCTATAAGAACATCCAACAGTCAAAGGTATATGAAATACAAATGGTAGAGAGAAATGGTCCTATAATTCCTATAATAACTACAACCTAAAGCTTCTTACCTGGGAATATTGAAGACTCATGTTAAAAGGAACCACCAGCTTTCATATGTTCTCATGTTCTGAGCAAGGAACTTAAACGTTAGTTTTCTTACATAGCACATATTGCACTTTTACTTTCTTCTCCAACACTTTGTTTTTGCATTATTTAAACCAAATTGAACAAGTTTCATTATTTATTTGAGGCTAAATGGATTTTATTGATGTATTATATTAAGTTAAAATAAGTGTTCATTCAGTATTGTTGTAATTGTCATTATTAAAAATAAATAACATTTTAAAAATTACCCCCCCCCCCCCAAAATTGCCCGATTAATCGGTATCGTCTTTTTGGAGTCCTCCAATAATCGGCATCGGCGTTAAAAAAAAATCATAATCGGTCGACCTCTTATTCTAATCTTTTGAAAATACATGATTCGTTTTGTGTTTTAGGACCTGCCAAAAACAATCTAATAGTGGATTTCTTTGTGATGGGTGTATATTCCAACGGATTCATTCAAATAAGACGCCCACCCACATCTACTCCCACACTGGACGGACTGTCGAAAGACTTATCCAGGAAGGAATGTGGTCAACACAGGACTTTATGAACTAGGTAGACTGATAGAAATTAAACAGAAGTGTGGTCAAAACGCAGGTGACTGATGAAAATGGGGACCAAAATAAATGTAAATGCCACAACACTTTTCAAAAAGACAAGCGAACGTTGCCTAAAAACATTACGGGGCTAACCCTCCTCTACCTGATCTTGAAGTCTTTTAGGCGCTCTGCATTGATCTTGTCAATGAGGAAATCGGGGAGCTTTTTGCCCAGCTGGTGGAAGCTGAAGAGGAGACACTCCACGTAGCTGAACTGCAGCTTGGGCTCGTCGCTCAGTGTGTTCTCTCCGTTCTCACCCTCCGCCTCTGGAGGCAGCGGCATGAACTCCTAGACACAGGGAGGAAGGGTGGACCAGTCAGCCTTCTACCGGTCCGGACCAGTCAGCCATAACCAACATCAGCCTCGTACCATGGCACGGTCTGTTTGGTCCATTGGCCTTTTACCAGTCTGATAAAACAGACCGTTACATAAGCTGGTCCAAAATCAACAACTAGATATAACAATATGCAGTCTGGTGAAAACTCTCCGAAACCCATTAGAAGGTACCAGAGAGATACCAGTATGGTGAAAGCACTCCTAACCCCATTAGAAGGTACCAGAGAGATACCAGTATGGTGAAAACTCTCCTAAACCCATTAGAAGGTACCAGAGAGATACCAGTATGGTGAAAACTCTCCGAAACCCATTAGAAGGTACCAGAGAGATACCAGTATGGTGAAAGCACTCCGAACCCCATTAGAAGGTACCAGAGAGATACCAGTATGGTGAAAGCACTCCTAACCCCATTAGAAGGTACCAGAGAGATACCAGTATGGTGAAAGCACTCCGAACCCCATTAGAAGGTACCAGAGAGATACCAGTATGGTGAAAGCACTCCTAACCCCATTAGAAGGTACCAGAGAGATACCAGTATGGTGAAAGCACTCCTAACCCCATTAGAAGGTACCAGAGAGATACCAGTATGGTGAAAGCACTCCTAATCCCATTAGAAGGTACCAGAGAGATACCAGTATGGTGAAAGCACTCCTAACCCCATTAGAAGGTACCAGAGAGATACCAGTATGGTGAAAGCACTCCTAATCCCATTAGAAGGTACCAGAGAGATACCAGTATGGTGAAAGCACTCCTAACCCCATTAGAAGGTACCAGAGAGATACCAGTATGGTGAAAGCACTCCTAACCCCATTAGAAGGTACCAGAGAGATACCAGTATGGTGAAAGCACTCCTAACCCCATTAGAAGGTACCAGAGAGATACCAGTATGGTGAAAGCACTCCTAACCCCATTAGAAGGTACCAGAGAGATACCAGTATGGTGAAAGCACTCCTAACCCCATTAGAAGGTACCAGAGAGATACCAGTATGGTGAAAGCACTCCTAACCCCATTAGAAGGTACCAGAGAGATACCAGTATGGTGAAAGCACTCCTAAACCCATTAGAAGGCTGAACTGCGCTTTACTTACCAGCAGCTTCTCAAACAGCATGGTGAGGTTGGTCTCCACCTTCTCCATGTCTCCACAGAATGGACTCATCTCAGCAAGCAGCTTCAACACCTACACACACACACCACATATCAATGCTATTGTCCCCGGCATGTTGGAGCCAACATGGAGGACTAGTTGCCTGAACTTTGTACGGTTGGTACAGGGGAGGGTGGTAACTGACCTCCAGCTGAATGTCCAGCTCTGCCACAGGACTGGTCAGGGAGCTGAGGTTGGGCAGGACGTGGTCACAGAAGTAAGTGACGAAGCGGGTGGAATGGACATTTTTCTGGAAGCGTAAAAATAATGAGTTTCAAGTTCAAGAAGTTCAAGTTCATTTGTCTCTGAGGAACATTTGTTTTCGGGGGAGGTCAGAAGCTTGAACAAACACGCATAAGTAAAAAATGAGACGTAAAGGCAAAAACACAATTAGCATTTTGCAAACAATTACAGTGTGTGTGTATGGTGATAGTAAGTTTTGTAAAACAACATTTCCCCCAGTGTGTTTGGTGATACCGTGTGTGTTTTGAGTGGGAGATAAGCAGTTGCTTCAGTTGGTAAGAGTGTGGCATTAGCAAAGCCAAGGTCGCAGGTTCAAGTCCCACAGGGGACACACAAAAATGACTATGAACTCACTGTACCGGAAGACACTAAGTGGAGTATAGTATGTTAGAATGTCTGCGTGTCACTCTCAGAGAAGAGGTGGAGTATATTATTATGGCCTGTGTGTGTGTTATAGTGTGTGTGTGTGTGTATCACTCACAGAGAAGAGGGGCAGGGCTTGGCGCGTGCACTGCAGCAGGCGGTCCACAGTGTCGGGGTCAGCGGGGTTCAGGGCCTGCTCCAGAAAGGCCTGCTCCACCACCAGCTCCACCAGCTGCTGCCGCCCACTCATCGTCTGCAGGCCCTTCAGCACCATCAGGATCCGCATCAGCAGCACAAACTCTTCCCCAGTCACGTCCTCCAGCACCTGGGGTTGGAACAGGGTCAACGTGGGACACAGGGTCAACGTGGGACACAGGGTCAACAGGGTCAACGGGACACAGGGTCAACGTGGGACACAGGGTCAACGTGGGACACAGCGCTGGGTCGTGTTCAGTAGGCACCAAACAGAAGAAAACTGACTGGGAGGGACTACCAGGATTTTCCCAACATGAAAGTAATTTTTTGCTTTCAAGACGTTTTGCTACGATGTGCTCTAATGAAAATAACCCAGGAGTCACCGTGACCCACGGGTCACCAGTTACAATATATCCTACCTCCAACTAGGTGACAGATCCATCCTACAGAGCTCTTGTATTCAGTTTGTCAATTAATAATAATGAAAACAAATTCTAATCTATCCAAGCCCTCTCACAAAGAGCTCTACTAACCAGCCCCAAGCAGTGAGTTAGTTCACCACACGGATCGTTGCTACTAGAGCAGAGTGCTATGGAACAGACCTTCTTTGTCTCGGTGAAGATGTAGTCCTCCACCTCCTTGGTCATGGCGTCCTCAGGCATGGTCTTCAGTTTGATGGAGAGGAACTTGATGGCCCTCTCCCTTACTATGTCCTCCCCTTGCAGGATCTGAGAGAACAGACCTCCTAGTGTAGCTGAGACAGAATAGAGAAATGCAGGACATAAAGAGGCTATGCAGAAGTCCTGCCTCTGGGAGGGAGGGGGGGGCTCGAGGCAAAGAAAAGGGTATTATAACCATGTTATGCTCACCTCAACTAACTAGGACTACCTACTAACTAGGACTATCCACTAACTAGGATGGTTAATTAGATGTTTAACTATTCCGGTGCCCATTTCACCCATTCATTTGGGATTAAGGCCTGCTACATGTTTACTAATGCGTTGTTTCAGAGTTCTACACAATAGACGGCATGGAATACAGTCAGGGATGAAAACACCTGGAAAAAAACACATTTATTTTGAACTACTCTTTTCTTTTTAGAGCATTGCACGAATACAAGAGCACGAGGCAGGGCGCCCTGCCTTTTCACTAGTGTATACAAGAGCACGAGGCAGGGCGCCCTGCCTTCTCACTAGTGTATACAAGAGCACGAGGCAGGGCGCCCTGCCTTCTCACTAGTGTATACAAGAGCACGAGGCAGGGCGCCCTGCCTTCTCACTAGTGTATACAAGAGCACGAGGCAGGGCGCCCTGCCTTTTCACTAGTGTATACAAGAGCACGAGGCAGGGCGCCCTGCCTTTTCACTAGTGTATACAAGAGCACGAGGCAGGGCGCCCTGCCTTTTCACTAGTGTATACAAGAGCACGAGGCAGGGCGCCCTGCCTTTTCACTAGTGTATACAAGAGCACGAGGCAGGGCGCCCTGCCTTTTCACTAGTGTATACAAGAGCACGAGGCAGGGCGCCCTGCCTTTTCACTAGTGTATACAAGAGCACGAGGCAGGGCGCCCTGCCTTTTCACTAGTGTATACAAGAGCACGAGGCAGGGCGCCCTGCCTTTTCACTAGTGTATACAAGAGCACGAGGCAGGGCGCCCTGCCTTTTCACTAGTGTATACAAGAGCACGAGGCAGGGCGCCCTGCCTTTTCACGAGGCAGGGCGCCCTAGTGTATACAAGAGCACGAGGCAGGGCGCCCTGCCTTTTCACTAGTGTATACAAGAGCACGAGGCAGGGCGCCCTGCCTTTTCACTAGTGTATACAAGAGCACGCAGGCAGGGCGCGCCCTGCCTTTTCACTAGTGTATACAAGAGCACGAGGCAGGGCGCCCTGCCTTTTCACTAGTGTATACAAGAGCACGAGGCAGGGCGCCCTGCCTTTTCACTAGTGTATACAAGAGCACGAGGCAGGGCGCCCTGCCTTTTCACTAGTGTATACAAGAGCACGAGGCAGGGCGCCCTGCCTTTTCACTAGTGTATACAAGAGCACGAGGCAGGGCGCCCTGCCTTTTCACTAGTGTATACAAGAGCACGAGGCAGGGCGCCCTGCCTTTTCACTAGTGTATACAAGAGCACGAGGCAGGGCGCCCTGCCTTTTCACTAGTGTATACAAGAGCACGAGGCAGGGCGCCCTGCCTTCTCACTAGTGTATACAAGAGCACGAGGCACTGCATCCTGCCTGTTGACTCGTGAAGTTGTCCGTCATCTCACAATTGAAAACCTACCCATACATGAGATAAAAAATATATATAATTGAAATGTTGAAGAAAAAAAATGGACACCTACCCTTCGCGTCCATCTTGAAGATGGAGACCAGAGCTGTGTTCACTTGGTTGAATTCGGCCGAATCTTCTGTAAACAACAACGTAGAAGAGAGTATAAATATTAGTCCAACAGCATCCCAGACGGGACTTATCTCCTATTGACACCGACCCAAACACCATGGTATACATAATGTCCACTCCCAGGAGAGTACAAACATTTCCCCTCTACAGGGCACATGCTACATAGGTTTGATACAAGGTACGAGTGTTGCTCGGTATACCGGTAACGTTCCCATGGTAATTGTACATTACAAAAACATCCCAATACCAACAGTTTTAGAATAACGCAGTAACGTTTCATATGATGCTACCGATTATTTTCAGCCCTACCGATCTAAAGACCTGCTTGCACTTGTTATAAAATGTTAATAAATTCAGTTGAATTCAAGCCACTGGTATGCGCCTGCTTCCCTCCCTCCGTCCACCCCTCACTCGCCTCGTCCACCCCTCACTCGCCTCGTCCACCCCTCACTCGCCTCGTCCTCTCCCTCCGTCCACCCCTTACTCGCCTCCTCCTCTCCCTCCGTCCACCCCTCACTCGCGTCCTCCTCTCCCTCCGTCCACCCCTCACTCGCCGCCTCCCTCCTCTCCCTCCGTCCACCCCTCACTCGCCGCCTCCTCTCCCTCCGTCCACCCTCACTCGTTAATGCGCCTGCTTCCCTCCCTCTGTAAACCCTCACTCGCCGCCTCCTCCTCCTCCTCTCCCTCGCCTCCTCCTCTCCCTCCGTCCACCCCTCCTTCGCCTCCTCCTCCCCCTCCCTCTCCGCCTCCCTCCCTCCACCCGTCCACCCCCTCCTCCTCTCCCTCCGTCCACCCCTTACTCGCCTCCTCCTCTCCCTCCGTCCACCCTCACTCGCCGCCTCCTCCCTCTCCCCGCCTCCTCCTCTCCCTCCGTCCACCCCTCCTTCGCCTCCTCCGTCCCCCCCTCCCTCCACCCGTCCACCCTCACTCGCGCCTCCTCCTCCTCCCTCCGTCCCTCCCTCACTCGCCTCCTCCCTCTCCTCTCCCTCTGTCCACCCTCACTCGCTCCTCCTCCCCTCCCTCCGTCCACCCCTCACTCGCGTCCTCCTCTCCCTCTCGTCCACCCCTCACCCCCCTCTCAGTCCACCCCCTCCCTCCGTCCACCCCTCCCTGTCCCCCTCCCTCGCCTCCCTCTCCCTGTCCACCCCCTCCCTCACCTCCCTCTCCCTGTCCACCCTCTCCCTCACCTCTCTCTCTGTCCACCCCTCACTCGCCCCCTCTCTGTCCACCCCTCACTCGCCTCCCCTCTCTCTGTCTACCCATCCCTCTCTCCCCCTCTCTGTCCACCCCTCCTCGCATCTCTCTCTCTGTGCACCCCTCCCTCGCTCTCTCTATCTGTCCACCCCCCCCCCCCTCTCTCTGTCCACCCCCCGCCCCCTCTCTCTGTCCACCCCCTCCCGCCCCCTCTCTCTCCACCCCTCCCGCCCCCTCTCTCTGTCCACTCCTCCATCGCCCCCCTCTCTGTCCACCCCCTCCCTCGCATCTCTCTCTGTGCACCCTCCCTCGCCTCTCTCTATCTGTCCACCCCCCCGCCCCCCTCTCTGTCCACCCCCCGCCCCCTCTCTCTGTCCACCCCTCCCCCCCTCTCTCTCCACCCCTCCCGCCCCCCTCTCTGTCCACTCCTCCATCGCCCCCCTCTCTGTCCACCCCTCCTCGCCTCTCTCTCTGTCCACCCTCCTGCCCCCCTCCCTCTGTCTCTCCCCTCTGTCCCCTCTCCATCCCTCGCCCCGCCCCTCTCTCCCTCCTCCCCCCTCCCTCTCTCCGTCCCTCGCCCCCTCCGTCCACCCCTCCTCGCCCCCCTCCGTCCACCCCTCCCTCTCTCTGTCCACCCCCTCTCCCTGTCCACCCCCTCCACCCTCTCTGTCCACCCCTCCCTGTCTCTCGCCTCCCCTCCCCAACCTCTCTCCGTCCCCCGCCGCCCTCTCTCTGTCCACCCTCCATCGCCCGTCCCCCCACGCCTCCGTCCTCCCCACCCTCTCCCTCTCTCGCCTCTCTCTCTCCGTCCACCCCATTACTCTCTCTCTGCATCCACCCTCCTCGCGCTCGCGTCCACCCTCGCTCTCTCTGCATCCACCCTCGCTCGCGTCCACCCTCGCTCTCTCTGCATCACATTACCATTTAAGTCATTTAGCAGACGTCCACCCTCGCTCGCGTCCACCCCTCGCTCGCGTCCACCCCTCGCTCGCGTCCACCCCTCGCTCGCGTCCACCCCTCGCTCGCCTCCTCTCTCTCAATGACAGTGCACCAAAAGGCATCCTGAGGAGATTGGGATACATTTTTGTAAAAAAAAAAAATGACAACACATCACAACACTACATTAAGAGAGACATAAGACAACAACATAGCATGGCAGCAACACATGACAACATAGCATGGCAGCAACACATGACAACATAGCATGGCAGCAACACATGACAACATAGCATGGCAGCAACACATGACAACATAGCATGGCAGCAACACATGACAACATAGCATGGCAGCAACACATGACAACATAGCATGGCAGCAACACATGACAACATAGCATGGCAGCAACACATGACAACATAGCATGGCAGCAACACATGACAACATAGCATGGCAGCAACACATGACAACATAGCATGGCAGCAACACAACATGGCAGCGGCACAAAACATGGTACAAACATTGGGCACGGACAACAGCACAAAGGGAAAGAAGGTAGAGACAACAATGCATCACTGCAGTCCTTGAGTCCTCTTATATTTGTTACATCGGAGTAGCACGGGCAAAGTTGATACATTATATAATTTCATTGCCTGTTATAACTATGGGCACAGGCCCGTCTGAGTAGACTGCAAGTTCGCTGTAACGCAGCCTCCCGAGTGCCAGAGAGGGTAAACTGAGCACAAGTTCGCTGTAACGCAGCCTCCCGAGTGCCAGAGAGGGTAAACTGAGCACAAGTTCACTGTAACGCAGCCTCCCGAGTGCCAGAGAGGGTAAACTGAGCACAAGTTCGCTGTAACGCAGCCTCCCGAGTGCCAGAGAGGGTAAACTGAGCACAAGTTCACTGTAACGCAGCCTCCCGAGTGCCAGAGAGGGTAAACTGAGCACAAGTTCGCTGTAACGCAGCCTCCCGAGTGCCAGAGAGGGTAAACTGAGCACAAGTTCGCTGTAACGCAGCCTCCCGAGTGCCAGAGAGGGTAAACTGAGCACAAGTTCGCTGTAACGCAGCCTCCCGAGTGCCAGAGGGTCAACTGAGCACAAGTTCGCTGTAACGCAGCCTCCCGAGTGCCAGAGAGGGTCAAATGAGCACAAGTTCGCTGTAACGAAGCCTCCCGAGTGCCAGAGAGGGTAAACTGAGCACAAGTTCGCTGTAACGCAGCCTCCCGAGTGCCAGAGAGGGTCAAATGAGCACAAGTTCGCTGTAACGAAGCCTCCCGAGTGCCAGAGAGGGTAAACTGAGCACAAGCCTAAACGGGTAAAATGATGACCCATATTACCAGAGATATCTTTTTTTCTTTCTGAAAAAGATTCCTTTCTGACAGTTTTATCCCCCTATTATAAATGTATTTCAAATTATTTCCTCCTTGCACTGTCTGTTATGCATCTTTTTATTAACATTTTTTTCTTCTTTTAAAAAAAAAAAAATCAAGAATATTTGAAGTATTATTTTCTAAAATACTTGTGTTTTGACTTAGAATACACGGACAACTACAAATACTTAGGTGTCTGGTTAGACTGTAAACTCTCCTTCCAGACCCATATCAAACATCACCAATCCAAAGTTAAATCTAGAATTGGCTTCCTATTTCGCAACAAAGCATCCTTCACTCATGCTGCCAAACATACCCTTGTAAAACTGACCATCCTACCAATCCTCGACTTTGACGATGTCATTTACAAAATAGCCTCCAATACCCTACTCAACAAATTGGATGCAGTCTATCACAGTGCAATCCGTTTTGTCACCAAAGCCCCATATACTACCCACCATTGCGACCTGTACACTCTCGTTGGCTGGCCCCCGCTTCATACTCGTCGCCAAACCCACTGGCTCCATGTCATCTACAAAACCCTGCTAGGTAAAGTCCCCCCTTATCTCAGCTCGCTGGTCACCATAGCATCTCCCACCTGTAGCACATGCTCCAGCAGGTATATCTCTCTAGACACCCCCAAAACCAATTATTTCTTTAGCCGCCTCTCCTTCCAGTTATCTGCTGCCAATGACTGGAACGAACTACAAAAATCTCTGAAACTAGAAACACTCTCCCTCACTAGCTTTAAGCACCAACTGTCAGAGCAGCTCACAGATTACTGCACCTGTACATAGCCCACCTATAAATTAGCCCAAACAACTACCTCTTTCCCAACTGTATTTAATTAATTTATTTATTTTGCTCCTTTGCACCCCATTATTTTTATTTCTACTTTGCACATTCTTCCATTGCAAAACTACCATTCCAGTGTTTTACTTGCTATATTGTATTTACTTTGCCACCATGGCCTTTTTTGCCTTTACCTCCCTTCTCACCTCATTTGCTCACATTGTATATAGACTTGTTTATACTGTATTATTGACTGTATGTTTGTTTTACTCCATGTGTAACTCTGTGTCGTTGTATCTGTCGAACTGCTTTGCTTTATCTTGGCCAGGTCACAATTGTAAATGAGAACTTGTTCTCAACTTGCCTACCTGGTTAAATAAAGGTGAAATAAATAAATAAATTCCGTTTGGTGCCTAACATTTTAAAAGTTGGGAGCAGTGTATTTATGAGAGAGACGGAAACAGAGTGTGATGAAGGGAGGGAGATGTGTGTTTGTGGGAGAGAGAGTAGTGTGTGTTTATGGGAGAGAGAGTAGTGTGTGTTTATGGGAGAGAGAGTAGTGTGTGTTTATGGGAGAGAGAGTAGTGTGTGTTTATGGGAGAGAGAGTAGTGTGTGTTTATGGGAGAGAGAGTAGTGTGTGTTTATGGGAGAGAGAGTAGTGTGTGTTTATGGGAGAGAGAGTAGTGTGTGTTTATGGGAGAGAGAGTAGTGTGTGTTTATGGGAGAGAGAGTAGTGTGTGTTTATGGGAGAGAGAGTAGTGTGTGTTTGTGGGAGAGAGAGTAGTGTGTGTTTGTGGGAGAGAGAGTAGTGTGTGTTTATGGGAGAGAGAGTAGTGTGTGTGTTTATGAAGGATTAGATGTGTGTTAAATAAGTGAGGAATAAAGAAGGTTTCATGCAGTATTTCCCCTTACTGCCATAATGACATGCAGATCATTATTCATGTATATTCCACTAGGTCACTCCCCCGTATGTGGTAAAAGCGATACTTGGCCTGGTATCAAAATTTAAATGTTTGTATCACAACAACACCAAGTCACATGTGAAAATGTCTAGGAGGGTTAGCTTAAGAGTACTGTACCCGTCTGGAGAAGCTGGGTGAGGATATCTGCTACCCTGACGATGTTCTCCCCGGCTGCGAAGCGGGGGAGCTCTTTGATGGCCTGCCTCCGAATCTACAGGAGGAAAGACGAAGAACCAACAACCGGTAAGCAACAGAGCAGTAGGACTACTGTAACCAGGCATTAGATATACAGCTACTCATTTAAAATGATTGGTTAAAATATAACTTTCTTCTCCATTCTGCACAATGGAATTACCCAAATGGATATGATAGTGCCACTGGGATAAAATCCTTACCGAGACGTCTTCATCCTCACACAGGTCAAGCTGAGCGTTGATTGCTGCATCCGCCAGCTCTGGGAAACTGCTGAAGAATTTGGGAATGAACTGTGCTGCCAAGCGCTTCTCTTTAGGACCGCCTTTCACGCCATCAAGGATCACCTGATAGGCATCTTTGTGCTGGAGGACAGATCCAAACAATTTGATACATTAACAAGTTTGTAATATCAGGACATCACTGTCAAACATGAATGCAAAAGCTTCCAGTTTAGTGTTGGTCAAAATACTGATTAGACTAGAGATAAGACTTCTGCCCAACAAGCATGTTATACCTGAATCCCTTGGCATTATACTAGCAAGTTGTCAGTAGTAGTAGCTACCTAGCTAACAACACTATAGTAAGAGAGCGCCTTTCATTTTTACATTGTAAATCTAACCAGCATGACAAGTTAAGTCATGCCATGGCTCAATTACTTTTTTTCAGGAGCTGTGCAAGGCAATCAATAACCCATCTTAGACAATTAACGTTAGTTAGCTATCCGCTATTTAGCTAGTGGGATAGGGGTCAGGTCAAATCAATTGGCTAGCATGAAGCTAGCTAGCGGTCTGTGTTCTGTTTTGACTTCGCTAAGCCAACTTAAATGTATTACAAAACATCGTCAAGTAACTAACTAGGTACCTTGCTTGCTATGAATGTAAATTAGTTCCATGAGTTACATGGAAAGCTACACACGCCGGGTAAATCAAGTGAAACAGGATTAGCTATCAAGTTAGGCCCATTTTAGCTTGCTAGCAAGCTAACGTTAGTTTAACATGAGATGCTAACTAGCTAGTTACTATACTTAACCAATGTGTGTGGTTCGGCCTAACTTTCACCTCTGGCTTCCACTGCTGTAACTTATTTGAAGAATTAAAAAAAATGGCGCTATTCTGGAAGATACTTCAATTACTTAGATAAGTAGTCATCCATCTCCTGCATACCTGGCTCAGATCCTCCGGCTTGGCATCAGCAAGAATCCCATAGTTACGATACAGCTCCTCGATAGTGACCGCCATCAGAGTGCGTCCAACTGCGTGTTGTCGAGATGAGAATACAAACAATATTCCACCGATATGACTTTAAATTCTTCCCTTTGAGTCCAGAATTTCTCCAAAAACATATACAATATTACGTGATGTGTATTGGACAAGGGGATGGGGGGGAGGAAATTTCTAGAACGCTGCGAATGAAACCCGGTTGTCCGCTCCAACAATGTACACGACGAGCCTTGCTACGAAAATTTGTATCAGGAAGTACATTAGTGCGCATGCGCTTCCTTCAGGGACGCACACCAACGTTCTGGAACGCGCGGACAAGATTCCTCATCTTCGTCTTCCCAACAATACAGTAATTTACACTGTCCGAGTGAAGTTATATATTTGATAACAGTGATGGCAAACGCACATCCTATACATAAAATAAGGGACAATGGACCTTTCGGACCAACTCGAGCGCATCCAAAAGCTTGTCTAACATCAACTTCATGCAAAAATGTTCAGTGGTGGAAAAAAGTACCCAATTGCTACACTTTCAAATGTATTATTATTAAGACGACTCAAGTAAAATTGAAAAGTCACCGAGTAAAATACCAATTGAGTAAAAGTCTCAAAGTACAGTATTTGGTATTAAATATACTTATAAAAGAAAACTATAATTTCAAATGTCTTATATGAAGCAAACCAGATTATTTATTTATATATAAACAATGTATGATTAGCCATGGGGCACTCCAACACTCAAGACATAATTTACAAACGAAGCACTTGTGTTTAGTGAGCCCACCAAATCAGAAACAGTAGCGAGGACCCGCATTCTCTTGATAAGTGCATGAATTTGACAATTTTCCTGTTCTGCTAAGCATTCGGGAATTTTACGAGTAAGTCTGAGTGTCAGGGAAAAGTTATGGGAGTAAAGAGTACATATTTTCTTTAGGACTGTAGTAGAGTAAAACTAAAAGTTGTCAAATCTAAATAGTAAATTACAGATACAAAAACGACTTAAGTAGTACTCCAAAGTATTTTTTACGTATTTACTTTACACCACTGAAAATGGTTTAATCCATGTTGTTTCAATACACAAACCAAAAATCAACCGGAAGGCAATGGATGCTATAGAGACTCAGTGTATCTTTAATAACTGTAGATGATAACATGTATTAAATCAGCATAATCATTTAGACCACATTGACATATTTGACTCATGGCTGATGTCTGCCTTTCTTAGGTTTCCACTAGAGGTCTTCACAGATCCACCTGTAACTGAATACCCGAGAGGGTTCGGATCCAGAATTCTAAATGTCACAGGTCTGGGTCGGATCTGATATGATTGTCACGGGTATGTGTAATTTTAACGACCAAATAAACACGCAAACCTGGTTTCAAAAAACAGATAAAGCAACCCGGCACGCCTCTCTCCTATTAGACCTAGATAGTTTGTGTGTATGTATTGATATGTAGGCTATGTGTGCCTTAAAAAAAAAATAATGTATGTAGTTCTATCCTTGATCTGTTCTCGTCTATTAATGTTCTGTATAATGTTTCATGTTTTTTTTGTGGACCCCAGGAAGAGTAACTGCTTCTTTTGCAACAGCTAATGGGGATCCTAATAAAATACCAAATACCAAAACCGACTTGTCCGGAAGTACCCGTACAGATCTGCTGCAGTACAGAGAGAGAGAAATCATCATATCATTTAAGCTGCTCCCTCGTTTCACAGGAGTGGCATGTCTAGCTTGTTGTTGGCCAATCATAAGTCATCAAAGCAGCAATAGGCTAGAACAGCGTTTTCCAAACTCAGTCCCGGGGACCCTAAGCAGTACACATTTTGCTTCTTTGACTTAGCACTACACAGCTGATTCAAATAATCAACTCATCATTAAAAACGTTGATTATTTGAATCAGCTGTGTAGTGCTAAGGCAAACAAACAAAACGTGCACCGCTTAGGGTCCCCGGAACTGAGTTTGGAAAACACTGGGCTATAGTCATAGAGCCTTCATGTGTGGCAAAAGTTAGGAAATATCAATGGAATATTTCATTTAAAATTATGGAAGTTAAAGGAGAGGGATAGGCTACAAGAGCCAACAGGTAGGCTGCTACTTAATATTCTGAATGAAGTTGTTTCTAACTGTGTAGGACGAGAATAACACAGCTAGCTAGGCTGCTATTCACTCTACCATAGCGCGAGTCGGCTTAGTCGGTTGCCGTTTCTCGTCTCTCCCTCCCTCTTCCCTGCTCCCCGTGTCACTAGCTGACACGTCCTGCTAGAGCTCTACCTCTCATCTCCCTCTTCCCTGCTCCCCGTGTCACTAGCTGACACGTCCTGCTAGAGCTCTACCTCTCCCTCCCTCTTCCCTGCTCCCTGTGTCACTAGCTGACACGTCCTGCTAGAGCTCTACCTCTCCCCTCCCTCTCTGCTCCCCGTGTCACTAGCTCATCTCCCTCTCCCTCCCTTCCCTGCCCCGTGTCACTAGCTGACACGTCCTGCTAGAGCTCTACCTCTCCCTCCCTCTTCCCTGCTCCCCGTGTCACTAGCTGACACGTCCTGCTAGAGCTCTACCTCTCCCTCCCTCTTCCCTGCTCCCCGTGTCACTAGCTGACACGTCCTGCTAGAGCTCTACCTCTCCCTCCCTCTTCCCTGCTCCCCGTGTCACTAGCTGACACGTCCTGCTAGAGCTCTACCTCTCCCTCCCTCTTCCCTGCTCCCCGTGTCACTAGCTGACACGTCCTGCTAGAGCTCTACCTCTCCCTCCCTCTTCCCTGCTCCCCGTGTCACTAGCTGACACGTCCTGCTAGAGCTCTACCTCTCCCTCGCTTTATCACCTCCGGTCGCTTAAAAATTGACTTTATAATGTGAATTCCCTCACTCGTATCCGGACTGGATCCGACCAGGTCTATGCAGAATGGGTCTAGTTGTCCTCGTGTCCATTCGGAACGGGTCTCTATATTTAACAAATAAATGTAGGCATATTGGGTCCAGACGGGAAAGCCCCAGGTCCATTTCGGAACAAGTACAACTTTTTGAACCCGTGAAGGCCTCTAGTTTTAACATCTTGAGCACTGGAGGCTGTCATCATTCATTAGTACTGGAGGAAAATCCCCATTGATGCCCTGTCCATTTTACTTACAATAGCTTGGTTGTAGTAGACATTTAATTCCCAGCAACCTTCGCTGTGTTGAAAGTGACCCCTATAGATCACCTCCCACTTCCTAAAACCAACGAAACAAACTCCTGTGTTCCACAATTCAATGCAGCAAGACAACATCACAGAAATCGGATTCCAGCTCCAAACTGGACCCCGTCGCATATCCTAAAACAAACAAAGACCAAAGTGTCATTTCTTAACAGTAACCCAATACCCTTTTCACAATACTGAGCCAAACATCTAGCTGTACTGGGCTGGCCTGGTTACACAACCACCACATTTGCTGAAACCATTATGGAAATGACACAGGAAAATAAATGAACCAAGCCAGTACGGTTTGAGTTGGCCCTTTATGGTGAATCAGACATAAGTCTTCTGCTCATCTCCAGTGCATTCGGAAAGTATTCAGACCCCTTTTTGTTACGTTACAGGCCTTATTCTACAATGGATTAAATAGTCCCCCCTCGTCCATCTACACACACTACCCCATAACGAAAAAGCAAAAACAGGTTTTTCAAAATCTTTGCTAATTTATAAGAAAAAAAACAGAAATATCACATTTACATCTGAGAAATCTCAGAAGACATAAGAATTGTTGACTTGCAGAAAGCTGAAACGGGTTACAAAAGTATCTCTAAAAGCCTTGATATTCATCAGTCCACGGTAAGACAAATAGTCTATAAATGGAGAAAGTTCAGCACTGTTGCTACTCTCCCTAGGAGTGGCCGTCCTGCAAAAATGACTGCAAGAGGACAGCGCAGAATGCTAGAGTGTCAGCTAAAGACTTACAGAAATCTCTGGAACATGCTAACATCTCTTGACGAGTCTACGATACGCAAAACACTAAACAAGAACGGTGTTCGTGGGAGGACACCACGGAAGAAGCCACAGCTGTCCAAAAAAAAACATTGCTGCACGTCTGAAGTTCGCAAAAGAGCACCTGGATGTTCCACAGCGCTACTGGCAAAATATTCTGTGGACAGATGAAACTACAGTTGAGTTGTTTGGAAGGAACACACAACACTATGTGTGGAGAAAAAAAGGCACAGCACACCAACATCAAAAACTCATCCCAACTGTAAAGTCTGGTGGAGGGAGCATTGTGGTTTGGGGCTGCTTTGCTGCCTCAGGGCCTGGACAGCTTGCTAACATTGATGGAAAAATGAATTCCCAAGATCATCAAGACATTTTGCAGAAGAATGTAAGGCTATCTTTCCGCCAATTGAAGCTCAACTGAAGTTGGGTGATGCAACAGGACAACGACCCAAAACACAGAAGTAAATCAACAACAGAATGGCTTCAACAGAAGAAAATACACCTTCTGGAATGGCCCAGTCAGAGTCCTGACCTCAACCCTAATTGAGATGCTGTGGCATGACCTCAAGCGGTTCACACCAGACATGGCAAGAATATTGGTGAACTGAAACAGTTTTGTAAAGAAGAATGGTCCAAGATTCCTCCTGATTGTTGTACAGGTCTGATCCGCAACTACAGAAAACGTTTGGTTGAGGTTACTGCTGCCAAAGGAGGGTCAACCAGTTATTAAATCTAAGGTTTCACATGCTTTTCCCACCCTGCACTGTGAATCTTTACACAATGTTTTCAATAGAGACATAAGTGTGATATTAGTTTAAGCAGACTGCGTTTGTCTATTGTTGTGACTTACATGATCAGATCAAATGTTATGACCAAATTATGCAAAAATCCAGGTATTTTCAATTGGTTCACATACTTTTTCTTGCCACTCAGTATTCAGTCCCTTTACTCAGTACTTTGTTGAAGCACCCTTGGCAGCGATTACAGCCTCGAGTCTTCTTGGGTATGACGCTACAAGCATGGCACACCTGTATTTGTGGAGTTTCTCCCATTCTTCTCTGCAGATCCTCTCAAGCTCTGTCAGGTTGGATTGGGAACGTTGCTGCGCAGCTATTTTCAGGTATCTCCAGAGATGTTCGATCAGGTTCAAGTCCAGGCTCTAGCTGGGCCACTCAAGGACATTGAGACTTGTCCCAAAGCCACACCTGCAATGTATTGGCTGTGTGCTTAGCGTCTATGCCCTGTTGGAAGGTGAACCGCCGCCCCAGTCTGAAGTCCTGAGCGCTCTGGAGCAGGTTTTCAAGGATCTCTCTGTGCTTTGCTCCGTTCATCATTCCCTCCATCCTGACTCGTCTCCTAGTCCCTGCCGCTGAAAAACATCCCCACAGCATGATGCTGCCACGACCATGCTTCACCTTAGCGATGGTGCTAGGTTTCCTCCAGACATGACGCTTGGCATTCAGGCGAAAGAGTTCAATCTTGGTTTCATCAGACCAGAGAATGTTTCTTATGATCTGAGAGTCCTTTAGGTGCCTTTCTGTCATGTGCCTTTTACTGGGGGGCATGCGTCTGGCCACTCTACCATAAAGGCCTGATTGGTGGAGTGCTGCAGTGATGGTTGTCCTTCTGGAAGCTTCTCCCATCTCCACAGAGGAACTCTGGAGCTCTGTCAGAGGGACCATCTTGTTCTTGGTCACCTCCCTGACCAAGGCCACTGCGTTCTTGGGGACCGTCAATGCTGCACAAATGTTTTGGTACCTTCCCCAGATCTGTGCCTTGACACAATCCTGTCTCGGAGCTCTACAGACATTTCCTTCGACCTCATGGCTTGTTTTTTGCTCTGACATGCACTGTCAACAATGGGACCTTATATAGACAGGTGTGTGCCTTTCCAAATCATCTCCAAACAATTTAAATTGACCACAGGTGGACTCCAATCAAGTTGTAGAAACATCAAGGACGATCAATGGAAACAGGATGCACTGGAGCTCAATTTCGAGTCTCATAGCAAAGGGTCTGAATATTTATGTAAATAAGATTTTTTTTTAATACATTTGCAAACATTTCTAAAACCCTGTTTTTGCTTCATTATGGGGTATTGTGTGTAAATTGATGGAAAACATGTATTTATTACATTTTTGAATAAGGCTGTAACATACCACTGTGGAAAAGTGAAGGGGTCTGAATACTTTACGAAAACACTATATGAACCATATAGTATAGTTTCTAAGCTATGGACTATCATGTCATGGTTTGATAACAGGAAGGGCAGATAATAGGCTACCTGTCTCCACTCTGGACGCCCATGGGAATGCAGTAGTTGAGCTCCAGCCGGGCGATGTTTCCGAGTCGTAGCACGATTCCCGCTCCATAGGACCAGCGGATACACTCTGCCAGCTTACTCAGGTGTGCTCGAGGCCCGTCACCTGGAGCAACACACATACACACCTCAGCCTGAGGGGATACACTCTGCCAGCTTACTCAGGTGTGCTCGAGGCCCGTCACCTGGAGCAACACACATACACACCTCAGCCTGAGGGGATACACTCTGCCAGCTTACTCAGGTGTGCTCGAGGCCCGTCACCTGGAGCAACACACATACACACCTCAGCCTGAGGGGTCATGACACCTCCAAAGCACAAGAAAGCGGATTTCCACACCCACCATGTCAGATTGTTCTGAAATCGTTTTTTGTTGTTAAAAACAAATAAGATTAGCATACATACATACATACATACATACATACATACATACATACATACATACATACATACATACATACATACATACATACATACATACATACATACATACATACATACATACATACATACATACATACATACATACATACAGTGCCTTGCGAAAGTATTCGGCCCCCTTGAACTTTGCGACCTTTTGCCACATTTCAGGCTTCAAACATAAAGATATAAAACTGTATTTTTTTGTGAAGAATCAACAACAAGTGGGACACAATCATGAAGTGGAACGACATTTATTGGATATTTCAAACTTTTTTAACAAATCAAAAACTGAAAAATTGGGCGTGCAAAATTATTCAGCCCCTTTACTTTCAGTGCAGCAAACTCTCCAGAAGTTCAGTGAGGATCTCTGAATGATCCAATGTTGACCTAAATGACTAATGATGATAAATACAATCCACCTGTGTGTAATCAAGTCTCCGTATAAATGCACCTGCACTGTGATAGTCTCAGAGGTCCGTTAAAAGCGCAGAGAGCATCATGAAGAACAAGGAACACACCAGGCAGGTCCGAGATACTGTTGTGAAGAAGTTTAAAGCCGGATTTGGATACAAAAAATTTCCCAAGCTTTAAACATCCCAAGGAGCACTGTGCAAGCGATAATATTGAAATGGTAGGAGTATCAGACCACTGCAAATCTACCAAGACCTGGCCGTCCTTCTAAACTTTCAGCTCATACAAGGGGAAGACTGATCAGAGATGCAGTCACTCTGGATGAACTGCAGAGATCTACAGCTGAGGTGGGAGACTCTGTCCATAGGACAACAATCAGTCGTATATATATCACAAATCTGGCCTTTATGGAAGAGTGGCAAGAAGAAAGCCATTTCTTAAAGATATCCATAAAAAGTGTTGTTTAAAGTTTGCCACAAGCCACCTGGGAGACACACCAAACATGTGGAAGAAGGTGCTCTGGTCAGATGAAACCAAAATTGAACTTTTTGGCAACAATGCAAAACGTTATGTTTGGCGTAAAAGCAACACAGCTCATCACCCTGAACACACCATCCCCACTGTTTGGGCCTGCTTTTCTTCAGCAGGGACAGGGAAGATGGTTAAAATTGATGGGAAGATGGATGGAGCCAAATACAGGACTATTCTGGAAGAAAACCTGATGGAGTCTGCAAAAGACCTGAGACTGGGACGGAGATTTGTCTTCCAACAAGACAATGATCCAAAACATAAAGCAAAATCTACAATGGAATGGCCAAGTCAAAGTCCAGACCTGAATCCAATCGAGAATCTGTGGAAAGAACTGAAAACTGCTTTTCACAAATGCTCTCCATCCAACCTCACTGAGCTCGAGCTGTTTTGCAAGGAGGAATGGGAAAAAAATTCAGTCTCTCGATGTGCAAAACTGATAGAGACATACCCCAAGTGACTTACAGCTGTAATCGCAGCAAAAGGTGGCGCTACAAAGTATTAACTTAAGGGGGATGAATGATTTTGCACGCCCAATTTTTCCGTTTTTGATTTGTTAAAAAAGTTTGAAATATCCAATAAATGTCGTTCCACTTCATGATTGTGTCCCACTTGTTGTTGATTCTTCACAAAAAAATACAGTTTTATATCTTTATGTTTGAAGCCTGAAATGTGGAAAAGGTCGCAAAGTTCAAGGGGTCCGAATACTTTCGCAAGGCACTGTACATACATACATACATACATACACACACACACACACACATGATGAAGTCCTGGATTTCTCATACTGATGAATTTGAACATAGCTGTAATATCATCTTTACAAGCTGAATCTATCATCTCAGAAGATCTGACACTTCCACATAGATCGTGGGGTTCAATTACATCTTTAAAACACACACCATAGTTGAGGTTACACAGGTTCCCAGCATTGAGGAAGAAGTGGGTCCTGAAGAGGTCTCCGAATCCCCCTTTGCCTGGACGGAAGGGCAGTGGAGTATACAGGTGGACGGCTCCAGCCCAATACACCTCACCTCCCAGGTAGTCACCTGGTCATTCAGACAATGAAACCACACGATGTGAGAAAGTTAACCATCTTTAAAAATATATATATTTTTATAAAAAATAAAAAAATCGGACTTCATTCAAACGGACAGAAGATAACATCTCACCTTCACTCTGTGGGCCGATGCTGTACATACTGAATCCTCTGACGCTAGTAGGACCACCGAGATAGAACCTAAAGAGACATATCGGTAGAAACCATAGAAACCATCCCTAAAAACAAACCATAAAAACAGAATTCCAGCTACATCACAATCATGCTTCCAGGGAAAGAGGATCATTTTGTACATGTATTAAAACAGAGTTGGGCCAATTCCAGTCCCCTTGTTTAGGGGGTATGTGGTCCGACCTGGGATATTTTTTTTATATAGAAGGACTGAGAAGCTCAGTTGTGGTGACTTGAGTGTATATATAGATATATATTCAAACACCATCTAAAACAATTTCCACCTCCAGAAATGAGCCCCCAAAAAATATTGGTAAAAATGTTTAAATTATTTGTACCATGTCAGATGTTCTATTAGTCATAGGCATTATCACCTCTAGCCAACTGATGCTGCATAGCGGCTATAACATGTACATAGGCTGAAGCATGGGGTCTGTCCATCTGCATTTACCTTACTGGACACAACATTCTGAATGTTATTATTTTTAAATATACAGTACCAGTCAAAAGTTTGGACACACCTACTCATTCCAGGGTCTTTATTTTTTACTATTTTCTACATTGTAGAATAATAGTGAAGACATCAACACTATTAAATAACACATATGGAATCATATAGTAACCATAAATATAAAATATGAGATACTTTGAAGTATCTTAACAAACAGATTACCGACCATTTTAAATCCCACCGTACCTTCTCCGCTATGCAATCTGGTTTCAGAGCTGGTCATGGGTGCACCTCAGCCACGCTCAAGGTCCTAAACATCATCATAACTACCATCGATAAGCGACATTACTGTGCAGCCATATTCATCGACCTGGCCAAGGCTTTCGACTCTGTCAATCACCACATTCTTATTGGCAGACTCGACAGACTTGGTTTCTCAAATGATTGCCTCGCCTGGTTTACTAATTACTTCTCTGATAGAGTTCAGTGTGTTAAATCGGAGGTCCTGTTGTCCGGACCTCTGGCAGTCTCTATGGAGGTGCCACAGGGTTCAATCCTCGGTCTGACTCTCTTCTCTGTATACATCAATGATGTTGCTCCTGCTGCTGGTGATTCTCTGGTACACCTCTATGCAGACGACACC
This sequence comes from Oncorhynchus keta, assembly GCF_023373465.1. Lineage (NCBI taxonomy): Eukaryota > Metazoa > Chordata > Actinopteri > Salmoniformes > Salmonidae > Oncorhynchus > Oncorhynchus keta. The sequence goes on along the minus strand of NC_068446.1, from coordinate 38,965,469 downwards.
ATTCTATATACTTCTGGCCCCTCTTTGGACACTGTTAACTAACCTCCAGACGAGCTTCAATGCCATACAACTCTCCTTCCGTGGCCTCCAACTGCTCTTAAATGCAAGTAAAACTAAATGCATGCTATTCAACCGATCATTGCCGGCACCTGCTTGCCAGTCCAGCATCACTACTCTGGACGGCTCTGACTTACATGGACAACTACGTGGAATAAATGGACAACTACAAATACCTAGGTGTCTGGTTAGACTGTAAACTCTCCTTCCAGACTCACATTAAGCATCTCCAATCCAAAATTAAATCTAAAATCGGCTTCCTATATTGCAACAAAGCATCCTTCACTCATGCTGCCAAATATACCCTCGTAAAACTGACCATCCTACCGATCCTCGACTTCGGTGATGTCATCTATAAAATAGCCTCCAACACTCTACTCAACAAATTGGATGCAGTCTATCACAGTGCCATCCGTTTTGTCACCAAAGCCCCATACACTACCCGACATTGCGACCTGTATGCTCTCGTTGGTTGGCCCTCGCTTCATACTCGTCGCCAAACCCACTGGCTACAGTTTATCTACAAGTCTCTGCTAGGTAAAGCCCCGCCTTATCTCAGCTCATTGGTCACCATAGCAGCACCCACTCGTGGCACGCGCTCCAGCAGGTACAGTGCCTTGCGAAAGTATTCGGCCCCCTTGAACTTTGCGACCTTTTGCCACATTTCAGGCTTCAAACATAAAGATATAAAACTGTATTTTTTTGTGAAGAATCAACAACAAATCAAAAACTGAAAAATTGGGCGTGCAAAATTATTCAGTCCCCTTAAGTTAATACTTTGTAGCGCCACCTTTTGCTGCGATTACAGCTGTAAGTCGCTTGGGGTATGTCTCTATCAGTTTTGCACATCGAGAGACTGACATTTTTTCCCATTCCTCCTTGGAAAACAGCTCGAGCTCAGTGAGGTTGGATGGAGAGCATTTGTGAACAGCAGTTTTTAGTTCTTTCCACAGATTCTCGATTGGATTCAGGTCTGGACTTTGACTTGGCCATTCTAACACCTGGATATGTTTATTTTTGAACCATTTCATTGTAGATTTTGCTTTATGTTTTGGATAATTGTCTTGTTGGAATACAAATCTCTGTCCCAGTCTCAGGTCTTTTGCAGACTCCATCAGGTTTTCTTCCAGAATGGTCCTGTATTTGGCTCCATCCATCTTCCCATCAATTTTAACCATCTTCCCTGTCCCTGCTGAAGAAAAGCAGGCCCAAACCATGTTTGACAGTGGGGATGGTGTGATCAGGGTGATGAGCTGTGTTGCTTTTACGCCAAACATAACGTTTTGCATTGTTGCCAAAAAGTTCAATTTTGGTTTCATCTGACCAGAGCACCTTCTTCCACATGTTTGGTGTCTCCCCCAGGTGGCTTGTGGCAAACTTTAAACATCACTTTTTATGGATATCTTTAAGAAATGGCTTTCTCCTTGCCACTCTTCCATAAAGGCCAGATTTGTGCAATATACGACTGATCGTTGTCCTATGGACAGAGTCTCCCACCTCAGCTGTAGATCTCTGCAGTTCATCCAGAGTGATCATGGGCCTCTTGGCTGCATCTCTGATCAGTCTTGTCCTTGTATGAGCTGAATGTTTAGAGGGACGGCCAGGTCTTGGTAGATTTGCAGTGGTCTGATACTCCTTCCATTTCAATATTATTGCTTGCACAGTGCTCCTTGGGATGTTTAAAGCTTGGGAAATCTTTTTGTATCCAAATCCGGCTTTAAACTTCTTCACAACAGTATCTCGGACCTGCCTGGTGTGTTCCTTGTTCTTCATGATGCTCTCTGCGCTTTTAACGGACCTCTGAGACTATCACAGTGCAGGTGCATTTATACGGAGACTTGATTACACACAGGTGGATTGTATTTATCATCATTAGTCATTTAGGTCAACATTGGATCATTCAGAGATCCTCACTGAACTTCTGGAGAGAGTTTGCTGCACTGAAAGTAAAGGGGCTGAATAATTTTGCACGCCCAATTTTTCAGTTTTTGATTTGTTAAAAAAGTTTGAAATATCCAATAAATGTCGTTCCACTTCATGATTGTGTCCCACTTGTTGTTGATTCTTCACAAAAAAATACAGTTTTATATCTTTGTTTGAAGCCTAAAATGTGGCAAAAGGTCGCAAAGTTCAAGGGGGCCGAATACTTTCGCAAGGCACTGTATATCTCACTGGTCACCCCCAAAGCCAATTCCTCCTTTGGTCGTCTTTCCTTCCAGTTCTCTGCTGCCAATGACTGGAACGAACTGAAAAAAATCTCTGAAGCTTGAGATTCATATCTCCCTCACTAGATCTAAGCACTAGCTGTCCGAGCAGCTCACAGATCACTGCACCGGTACATAGCAAATCTGTGAACAGCCCATCTATCTACCTACCTCATCCCCATACAGTATTTATTTATCTTGCTCCTTTGCACCCCAGTATCTCTACTTGCACATTCATCCTCTGCACATCTACCATTCCAGTGTTTAATTGCGATATTGTAATTACTTCGCCACCATGGCCTATTTCTTGTCTTAACTCCCTTATCTTACCTCATTTGCACTCACTATATATAGACTTTTTTTTATTTTGTTCTACTGTATTATTGACTATGTTTTGTTTATTCCATGTGTAACTCTGTGTTGTTGTATGTGTCGAACTGCTATGCTTTATCTTGGCCAGGTCGCAGTTGAAAATGAGAACTTGTTCTCAACTAGCCTACCTGGTTAAATAAAGATGAAATTTAAAAAATAAAGTAGCCACCCTTTGCCTTGATGACAGCTTTGTACACTCTTGGCATTCTCTCAACCAGCTTCATGAGGTAGTCACCTGGAATGCATTTCAATTAACAGGTGAATGACTAGCTGTGTCCACACTTTTGACTGGTACTGTATAAATAATGACTAATTATTCACTTGAATTACTATTATATATATTTGTTCCATTTAAGACAAATTTCTCCTTTGAGATTTGTTGCCAGGATGCTTGAAACTCTGGTTGTAACTGAATCTGTTAAATGACACCACCTGAAGGAGAAACAGTTGTAACTGAATCTGTAAAAAGATGCCACTTGAAGGAGTAAAGAAATAAAATGGTAGCAAACTGACGCCTCTCTGGTTTAACAAAGGCCAAAACTGCTTTCAAAAAGGCTTTTCCCGCGATGGCATTAATAATTGTTGTGCATTGACAGAGTATATGCTTCCCTCCCTATCACAACCTGAATGCACCTCGAGCGGAAAACCTTTCATATGGAACACATAACAACAAGCCGACCAGGGAAACGGTGTTAGGTTCTAACACACAACAACAAGCCGACCAGGGAAACGGTGTTAGGTTCTAACACACAACAACAAGCCGACCAGGGAAACGGTGTTAGGTTCTAACACACAACAACAAGCCGACCAGGGAAACGGTGTTAGGTTCTAACACACAACAACAAGCCGACCAGGGAAACGGTGTTAGGTTCTAACACACAACAACAAGCCGACCAGGGAAACGGTGTTAGGTTGTAAAACACAACAACAACAAGACGACCAGGGAAACGGTGTTAGGTTCTAACACACAACAACAAGACGACCAGGGAAACGGTGTTAGGTTCTAACACACAACAACAACAACAACAACAAGCCGACAACAACAGCGTTAGGTTCTAACACACAACAACAAGCCGACCAGGGAAACGGCGTTAGGTTCTAACACACAACAACAACAACAAGCCGACCAGGGAAACGGTGTTAGGTTGTAAAACACAACAAGCCGACCAGGGAAACAGAGTTAGGTTCTAACACACAACAACAACAACAACAACAAGCCGACAACAACAGCGTTAGGTTCTAACACACAACAACAAGCCGACCAGGGAAACGGCGTTAGGTTCTAACACACAACAACAACAACAAGCCGACCAGGGAAACGGTGTTAGGTTCTAACACACAACAACAACAACAACCCGACAACAACAGCGTTAGGTTCTAACACACAACAACAAGCCGACCAGGGAAACGGTGTTAGGTTGTAAAACACAACAAGCCGACCAGGGAAACAGAGTTAGGTTCTAACACACAACAACAACAACAACAAGCCGACAACAACAGCGTTAGGTTCTAACACACAACAAGCCGACCAGGGAAACGGTGTTAGGTTGTAAAACACAACAACAACAAGACGACCAGGGAAACGGTGTTAGGTTCTAACACACAACAACAAGACGACCAGGGAAACGGTGTTAGGTTGTAAAACACAACAAGCCGACCAGGGAAACAGAGTTAGGTTGTAAAACACAACAACAAGCCGACCAGGGAAACGGTGTTAGGTTCTAACACACAACAACAACAACAACAACAAGCCGACAACAACAGCGTTAGGTTCTAACACACAACAAGCCGACCAGGGAAACGGTGTTAGGTTGTAAAACACAACAACAACAAGACGACCAGGGAAACGGTGTTAGGTTCTAACACACAACAACAAGACGACCAGGGAAACGGTGTTAGGTTCTAACACACAACAACAACAACAAGCCGACAACAACAGCGTTAGGTTCTAACACACAACAACAAGCCGACCAGGGAAACGGCGTTAGGTTCTAACACACAACAACAACAACAAGCCGACCAGGGAAACGGTGTTAGGTTCTAACACACAACAACAACAACAACCCGACAACAACAGCGTTAGGTTCTAACACACAACAAGCCGACCAGGGAAACGGTGTTAGGTTGTAAAACACAACAAGCCGACCAGGGAAACAGAGTTAGGTTCTAACACACAACAACAACAACAAGCCGACAACAACAGCGTTAGGTTCTAACACACAACAACAAGCCGACCAGGGAAACGGCGTTAGGTTCTAACACACAACAACAACAACAAGCCGACCAGGGAAACGGTGTTAGGTTCTAACACACAACAACAACAACAACCCGACAACAACAGCGTTAGGTTCTAACACACAACAAGCCGACCAGGGAAACGGTGTTAGGTTGTAAAACACAACAACAACAAGACGACCAGGGAAACGGTGTTAGGTTCTAACACACAACAACAAGACGACCAGGGAAACGGTGTTAGGTTGTAAAACACAACAAGCCGACCAGGGAAACGGTGTTAGGTTGTAAAACACAACAAGCCGACCAGGGAAACAGAGTTAGGTTCAAACACACAACAACAACAGCGTTAGGTTCTAACACACAACAACAAGCCGACCAGGGAAACGGTGTTAGGTTCTAACACACAACAACAACAAGCCGACCAGGGAAACGGTGTTAGGTTCTAACACACAACAACAACAAGCCGACCAGGGAAACGGTGTTAGGTTCTAACACACAACAACAAGCCGACCAGGGAAACAGTGTTAGGTTGTAAAACACAACAACAAGCCGACCAGGGAAACAGCGTTAGGTTCAAACACACAACAACAAGCCGACCAGGGAAACGGCGTTAGGTTCTAACACACAACAACAACAAGCCGACCAGGGAAACGGCGTTAGGTTCTAACACACAACAACAACAAGCCGACCAGGGAAACGGTGTTAGGTTCTAACACACAACAACAACAAGCCGACCAGGGAAACGGTGTTAGGTTGTAAAACACAACAAGCCGACCAGGGAAACGGCGTTAGGTTCTAACACACAACAACAACAAGCCGACCAGGGAAACGGCGTTAGGTTCTAACACACAACAACAAGCCGACCAGGGAAACTGTGTTAGGTTGTAAAACACAACAACAAGACGACCAGGGAAACAGCGTTAGGTTCTAACACACAACAACAACAAGCCGACCAGGGAAACGGTGTTAGGTTGTAAAACACAACAAGCCGACCAGGGAAACAGCGTTAGGTTCAAACACACAACAACAAGCCGACCAGGGAAACAGCGTTAGGTTCTAACACACCACAACAACAACAAGCCAACCAGGGAAACGGTGTTAGGTTCTAACACACAACAACAACAAGCCGACCAGGGAAACGGTGTTAGGTTGTAAAACACAACAACAACCCGACCAGGGAAACGGCGTTAGGTTCTAACACACAACAACAAGCCGACCAGGGAAACGGTGTTAGCTTCTAACACACAACAACAAGCCGACCAGGGAAACGGTGTTAGGTTCTAACACACTCACGGGAAGCTTAGTAAAGCTTAAACCAAGTCTATTCATCCACTGGGTCATACAGCTGCATAAGACAAGGAACATATTCATACAAGCACCTACATTTTGACCCTTTCTCCTATGCTGAGCCCCTTCCTTACACATCTAAACAGCCAATACATCTCTGTTGCTATAAGATTATATTCTTCCTCACTTCATCTGACCTCGACCCCAAATTCCTCACTCCTCCCCACAGGATCCCTGGATGTTCAACAAAAACATATCCTGACAGAATGTAAACGTTATACATTCCCCCGTCTCCCTCAGTGACATCTATATTTCATATCTAAAAAGTCAGAACCCATCAATAGGTCAACTGTTCTACTAGGTTGGTTGTCTGATTTTTGTGTTAATAACATGACATGGTGAGAAATAGTAGCACTGGAAAGTCCTGACCTCAGTGATAAAGTTGAGGCTTTGAATGACGCTACAGTAGACTAGACACCACCGTCTGAGTTGAGCGCCACGGCCCATTATAGACCATTTCATTCCCTTCATCTGAACATCAGTGACAGCAACAATCATGCATGTCAGTTCAGTGCACACAGCTTAACAGAGAACATTAAATATTTGGGAATATATTTCATAGCCTAACACTGAAGCGTTTATTTTCTATGTCATCTCCAAACCAGAAACTTTTATTTTGGATCTACACAGATCTCAAAAAACGACCTCTCCAGAATCCATATGACAGAAATCCATCGAACTTTAACCCCTGACTATACAGTATAAAGACAACATTGGCAGGGCCACATTAAAAATCAGCTAGCGTGCCATGTTCGACACCCCTGCGTTTCAAATATGGTTTTGTGAAACGGAGAGAAGTATTGTCTTACCTGTCAGCAATGCAAGTTGGCTTATCTCCAATGGGCAGGAGGCATCCGCCCCAGAGAGATGCAGACAGGACCTGGAAGATAGTGGACGAGGTCTCAACAAATGTGCTCTTTTATCCCACATTTTTTCCAACCTGGTCAAATCCATTTGTCAACCCTCCATCAACAAGCTGTTTACATAGGCTCAGGCTCTCCCTCTCCTGCTGTCTCAAACTCTGAATGATTGGCTATGAAAAGCCAACTGACATTTACTCCTGAGGTGCTGACCTTTTGCCCTCTTATACAACCATTGTGATTATTATCTGAACGTTTTAACATTTTGAACGTTTTAACATCTTGAACAACTATCTGGCCTTAACGACCATTTCATTTTATAATCGCCACCCAGCACAGCTAGAAGAGAACTGGTCAGCCCTCAGAGCCTGGTTCCTCTCTAGGTTTCTTTCTAGGGAGTTTTTCCTAGCCGCCGTGCTTCTACATCTGCATGGCTTGCTGTTTGGGGTTTTAGGCTGGGTTTCTATATAAGCAATGTGACATCTGCTGACGTAAATAGGGTTTTATAAATACATTTGATTGATTGATGGTTATAACTTGTTTACTATAAAGATGTTCCAGAACCCGTTCAATACTCAGACTGTGATCCAACTTATGATTCATGTGTGTATAACTAAAGTTTTTCGCACAAATTTCTTCTTGAAAAATAGGACAATTTAGTTTCTCACCGAGTCCCAGAAAAGACGTTTGTTAAATTGGAGCTCAAAGTCCTCTTTCAGAAAACTGGCATCTCCTCCAGTGTAGCCAGCCAACTCCTACAAAATCACAACAACGCATCAGCTGAATGAGTTGTTGGTTCAAAAATGGTCTGGGGAAAATGGTTTTATTAAGGTATTACCATTGAATACAACACTGGGCCAGGTAATGTTCACCTAACCTACACACCTGGTTGATTTTCAGCAAGGCACCCCTCCTGGGAAGGATTGTGGAGTTTCTGGTGTCGATGACCATGGCATGCTATGAGGGCCAAGGAGAAAAGAGCAAAATGTTGAGGAAAAAGTCAAGTGTCTAAGTAGGACCGAATCTTAACTCGAGATCCACGTTAGCAAAGTTTTTTTTTCTCTCACAAATTTCCCATTGACATCAATGGAAGATTTACACAAAAGCCTAAATGAAGTGTACAGATCTCAGAACAGGAGTTTGGGCCTCAATGTATTACCACAATGTCTTAATCCCTTGGACTAAAAAAAGGGTAGTTGTGTGAGGTGTTGTGAAGCGAAACTCAAGTCCCGGTACCGAGAGTGATGACTTGAGGGAGTGGCCGCTCTCCTCCCGGACTGCGAACGAGGCGGTACGTGCCAGACATCCCAGCTCTCGCCACACACCCTCCCACTTCAGGGTGTGGTTCGTCTTCCAAAGAGGGAACTGTTTGCAAAACAGAGAGGGAGAAAGAAGAGAGAGGATCAACCACTTGCAAGTGCATTACAGTAAGATGAAATTTAGTTCGAAAATAAAATAGCTGAGAAGTTCCAATTCTACTCATCGCAGTGAGCATAACAACAGTAAATGAGAACTCGATAGTAATGATAGATGGATGAATGGAAAAATGTTCTTTACACTGAATTCTGTGGAGACTCCACGATCAGTCTCTCTCAGCGAGCTCCATGGAAACTGGCCTGTGACTTTGTAAAAGTTAACAGCGAAACTGCAACAGCAAGAGCAAGTCAATTAGAAGAAGAACAAAGAGCCCAGGGATCTATAGAATGAACAACTTAAAGGTGCTACACATAGAGGAAAACATTCAGAGAAATACTAAGTGAATTGCAACAGCACAAGGCTCCATTCTAAACAAATCTCCCCCGTATCCACGGCAACAATGGCAGAGACTCGTGCTTGAGCCTTTTACTTTTGGTTTTGTTTCACCAGCTTAATTGATAATATATTTCACAGCAATTTAGATGGTACAATGATTCTCTCCACTATTCCGTGTCCGTTTTCTCAAACTGATTTCCACTAGATAACACAGCCAAAGTAAAAACAGCTTTCCTTCAGATGCCGCACCTGGCAGGATTGGCGGGTTGAGTAATACTGTGAAACACGATCATTCCACTATTACTGCAGATATATTATAAACATTTTCAGAAATTACAAATCAGAAAAAGTATCAAATAAAAATCCGGTGTAGCACCTTTAAATGTAAATCTGTGTATTTACAGCACTGCTTATAATATAAGTGGCAGGTTTTTGTTCTCATACTTGCGCTCAAAGTGACCAGGTTGAGGCTTGAAGAAAGACAGCCCATAGGAAGTCTCTTTGGTGCCGTAGGAGAACTGGAATGTAAGCTTTTCCGCACGACCGAAAACATTGGGCAGCTTCAGACCAAGAACCTGCAGTAAGAGGGAGGGAAAACTAGTCAAAAACCTGACCACAGCGGAGGATGGTACCTCCTATAGCATATGTAATCACCACCATAGCTCTTTATAAATTAATCTGTCCTTGATTTCTAATTTCCTCTCTCCTCGCTTCCTTCTCAAAACACATTGGAGAATTTGGTCCAAGGCAGTGTTTCCCAAACTCCGTCCTCGTGACCCCAAAGGATGCAGGTTGTTGTTGTTCTTCCCACAAGCACTACACAGCTGATCTTAAAATTATTAAAGCTTGACGATTAGTTGAATCAGCTGTGTAGTGCTAGGTTAAAACATGCACCCCTTGGGGACCCGAGGACCGAGTTTGGGAAACACTGGTCCAAATGGAGGGACACTGGGTCCTTCTCCTCCAATACAATTTAGAAGGAGATAGGACTCACGACAAGATGACTTGAGATAGAGCTCCAGGAGTTCTCACCATGCTGCCTTCGTTATTTCCAACCATGGTGTTATAGCTACCAGTCATACGTCTCAGCTCAGTCACTTCAAACGTCACATCTAGTCCGTTAGGCAGCGCATCCACCCCTGAAAGGAAGTGTTTTTAACATTTTTTTGTATTTTTTGTGTGTTTTAACCACTTTCCCCATTAATTTTTATTATTTTCCCAATGTAATATGCAAAACTTTGGTAGTGATACTGTTCGGATTAAGAACGGATCATCTTTCTAACCACAGTACCTTGTGAGGTATCAATGACAACCTCCACCTGTCTGAAGATACCAAGACGGAGGAGCTTCTGTCTGGCTTCGTGGGCTCTCTTCATTACCTACAAAAAAATAATTTAAAATAAATAAATAAACAAAGTAAGTTATACTTTTGCTACAGTCTCCACAGCGTCTCCATACACAGCGTTTCCCCACTAGCTCCAGCTGTTGACTATACAGCCGATTACAGACTCATTTTCAGACAGGTACTTTTTCCTCACTGAAATAGACTAGGCTACTTTTCAATTGGCTAGTCAGGAAAAGAAAGGTCTGAAGAACCCTCTCCTGCTAGAATGAACGATATGCACCTTCTAGCGATCTATTGACACGACATCTGCCTGTAAATCACAAAGCGAGCGAAGACAGGGAAACACTGCTGGTTTCAGTCTGCTGTCTGTCCCGACTCTCGGTACCTGGGTGTGTGCGCTGAAGTTGCAGTCAAATTTCTTTACAGGTATGGAGAAAGCATATGGAAAGCCGTTAACATATATTCATGATTTTGTTTTATATCCATAAATCTATTCTAAATCTATTGCATTTTTTTAAATAAATAAAAAGAAAATTAGATTTTTTTTGGATAAACAATTAAAATTATTTATGGAAAAATACAATTATTGATATAAAAAAAATCATGAATATATGTTAACATCTTTCATTAGAGAACATGAATTTGCATGTCCCATATAATGTGGGAACGACAAGTCAACATCCACTTAGTCTATTGTTTTGGAGCACATTCCTTTTCGGGTCAGACATTAAAAGGGATACAATTTGTATGTCTCTGTGTCCAGAAAGAAGAAAGTTTGAGGTAGTTTTGCGAGCCAATGCTAACTAGCGTTAGCAGACACCCATGGACTTCTAGTTATTGCGCTAATGCTAGTTAGCAATTGCGCTAGTTAGCAACTTAATTTAAACTGCACACAAAGATATAAATGGAATCCACAAGTTAATCTAGAATGCATTTAAGAACTACACCATGTCCTGGCCAGTGAGGAAAAAATGTAACGTTGGGCCCTGGCACATTTCTGAAGCAGCCCCGGCGTGGTGGCACATAGGCTATTTACTGTGCTTTGACTGATGAACAGCAAGACTGACTAGTTTATAAAAGGTGTCGAACTGACTGAATAAAGTCCATCTCATATATTCTTGCCATTCATACAATGTAGTTATCTGTCCATGGTATCGCATCGGGACAAGTAAACCTTGTCTTGTATTTTGATATGAAGTTCATCCATGCTTGCCAGACAGTGACATTTAAAATGAGTGACTCATGAGTAGCCTTCCGAATTGCATTGGTAAGAGAGCTGTTAATTTGGCTTATTTGCATACTGGTAGACTTTTTGGCAATTATCAGCAGATAAACTATCAAAAACATTCAATGAAGTTGGTGAATCCTCCTCACTGCAGGAACATAAGAGGGAGCCTGGCTGGCTACTGTCTAAACCCCTCCCCCAGCCCAAGGGAGCCTGGCTGGCTACTGTCTAAACCCCTCCCCCAGCCCAAGGGAGCCTGGCTGGCTACTGTCTAAACCCCTCCCCCAGCCCAAGGGAGCCTGGCTGGCTACTGTCTAAACCCCTCCCCCAGCCCAAGGGAGCCTGGCTGGCTACTGTCTAAACCCCTCCCCCAGCCCAAGGGAGCCTGGCTGGCTACTTTTTCTATTTGGCTGGCTACTCCATGTGCTTGTGGAAAACACTGCATACCGTCTCCACGCATTAAAATCGGTGGTCTGTATCCTACTGTACTGATAGATTCACTCACGTCAATCAAGTTCTTTGCTCTGAAGACACCAGCAATCTCGTATGTTAAGCAATCCTCCTTGGTTCTTCCCAGACCATCTATGTGAACATGCTGGACTATGACCTATAGGACAAATATAATATAGAGTTATAATCAAAATTGACAGGCAACAATAAAAAGGTCACTTTTACATTCAACCACACAGAAAAGATGAACTAAGAAACAACTTGAGCCGTACATCTTTGTTTTCAAGAACCTCTTGTTTTGATTCCTGCTCCATTTCTGGTGTCTCGATGTCATCCGCATGAACCCCCAACTCAGGTCCCTGCATTGGCAGAGGGTCAAGACTCTGCAACACAACAGAGATTGTGATGAATCAATGACTTACCAGGATACTTCTTGTATTGTAAAGCTAGTTATCTGTACAAAACCCAATAGCTAAAATGGCAGTTAGGTGGCTTTAGTGGTTTGGTTATTAGGATAAAGGTAGTTGGTAAATACCATATTGAGATGAACTTGTACAAGTCATTCTTCAAAATGTCATTAGTTGAAGTTAGTGGAAATTTCAGAATGTGGTTGTAAGCATCTAAGCAAGCGCATGACGGCACTGGAGAATGGCACTGAAATGTATAGAGGCTGTTTTGCAGGCTCCTGTCCAATTCTGCTATTTTGTGTTTCTTCTTTTTTTTCTTCTTCTGGACATCATAAAAGCGATCACTATCCTCGATTTGGATGAAGATTTCTACATCAATGAGTCAAAGGCACAAGACATACTGCTTACCCAGGACCAGGTCCTAATCTCGGACACTGGGAAGAAACTGCCATGCGTGTCCACTGATCAGATTGTCTGATTTGATGATGCAACCCCATGCATTAGTTCTGTAGGCAGCATTCTGCCTTCTCCAGACTGTTGTCAGCCATTAGCTTCGACCCACAACTGCCTCATGTGAACTACAATCCAGACACCATGTTTTAGCATTTAGGTTAATAATCATTGCTTGGCAATATGGCTTTCGAAACATATAGCCCTTATCTTTCATCAGTGAGAAAGAAGCCTTCAAATTAAACACATATATACAACTATGGGTAACTCCATCCAACAAAACTACACTTCCCGTGTTAAAATTATACATAGGTGTTGGAAGCATGCTCAATCGTTGCCTGGAAACCAGATGTTGAATTGCATTGAATTCCAGTGGTGTAAAGTACTTAAGTAAAAATACTTTAAAGTACTACTTAAGTAGTTTTTTTGGGGGGGTATCTGTACTTTACTATTCATATTTTTGCCAACTTTTACTTCACTACATTCCTAAAGAAAATAATGTACTTTTTACTCCATACATTTTCCCCTGACACCCAAACGTGCTTGTTACATTTTGACAGGAAAATTGTCCAATTCACACACTTATCAAGAGAACATCCCTGGTCATCCCTACTGCCTCTGATCTGGCAGACTGACAAAACACAAATGCTTTGTTTATAAATTAATGTCTGAGTGTGCCCCTGGCTATGCATCAAATGTTTTTATTTTTGATGGTGACATCAGGTTTGCTTAATATAAGGAATTTGAAATGGTTTATACTTTTACTTTTGATAGTTAAGTATATTTAAAACCAAATACTTTTACTCAAGTAGTATTTTACCAGGTGACTTTCACTTTTACTTGAGTCATTTTCTATTAAGGTATCTTTACTTTTACTCAAGTAGGACCTTTGAGTACTTTTTCCACCACTGTTGAATTCAACATCAGACAGAAATGAGTGTTTGAATCAGTAAGTTTACTATCACGTCCTCTACAAGACAGAATGTTGAATACAATCATATTTTAACGCGCTTTACCGGTTGTCCGTGCGGTTGGTCCTTTTGACTGTAGGAATGTGAGACAATATACCCACAAGAAAGTATAATTACATCAACTTTTCGAAGCGCTGGTAGTGTGTTCAGAAGCATGCACACAAGATAAATAATACACACAGAAGACGCACGCATATTTGCCGAGCTCATGCACGTGTTTACATGGTTCTGCGCTTCAGGTGATTGACATCTGATATCAGCAAAAGTCCTTCCTACAGAAGGCGCCTTCGTCCAATGACTCGTGTCATGATCCAAGGGCTAACCCATATGATCACTATTTAAGATCCGTGAACGTGTAGGGCGCCCGTTGCACGAGCAATGTTCACCAATGCTGTTGTTGCAACTATGATCATGTTAATTTCCTTTACTGACATCGACAGTTCATGTATCTGAAGTTCAGCTCGTTTCCATAGTTGGCAAGCTGTCCAACTGGGCCCCTTTCGCTGTACGTGACAGCTAGCTATACTAAGCTAGCTATTGGCTACTACACTCAGAGGTCATGCTGTCACCCTTTGCATTTTGAGCAGTTATCCTTACCCTCGCGTGGACGGTGCCCATGATTAAGGAATTGAATGTGTAGTCCTTCAAATGTTGGTGTTTATTTTACGAAATTAAAGGACATTTAATTCACGCTCGGCTCAATAAAGATGTAGCTTCGTGGACGGGGGAAGCCATGACACCATCCAAACCACACCCCCAACTCATCCTGGGTGTATTCAAGATGTCAACGTTTCACAGCGTATTGCATTTATTTGATTGAACCTTTATTAAGCTAGGCAAGTCAGTTAAGAACAGATTCTTATTTACAATGACGGCCTACCCCGGCCAAACTCTAACCCGGATGAAGCTGGGCCAATTGGGAGTCCCATAGGAAGGCGCACAATCACAACTGGATGTGATGCAGCCTGGATCCGAACCAGGGACTGTAGTGACACCTCTTGCACTGAGATGCAGTGACCTTAGATCGCTGCACCACTCGGGAACTAACATTTTTGACAACAGCTGGTTACTGTAAACACAAAACAATAGTGTACACGTAAAACCTATTGAAGGCAGAGAGATTCATATTTTCAAAACTGAAGCTTTGCTTAATTATCATTATATGATAACATGTACTTGGATTTGTGTAGGACTTTTCAAACAAGTGCATGATGGATGGTGGACAAGCCGAGACAACTTGCATTCAAGAATGTGACCATACTGGGTCCAGACAACATAAGTCTGCCTGTAGCACTAACCCAATTTCACTATTACTTGATGTATTGTTGTCTCTACCTTCATGTCCTTTATGTGGTTGTCTGTGCCCAATAATGTTTGTAACATGTTTTGTGCTGCTGCCATGTTGCGTTGCTACCATGTTGTTGTTATGTTGTGCTGCTACCATGCTGTGTTGTCATGTGTTGCTGCCTTGCTATGTTGTTGTCTTAGGTCTCTCTTTATGTGGTGTTGTGTTGTCTCTCTTGTCGTGATGTGTGTTTTGTCCTATATTTGTATTTTATTTTTAATCCCAGGCCTTTTGCCTTTTGGTAGTTGTTCTTAACTGACTGGCCTAGTTATAAAAAAGTTACATAAAAAATAAAGAAATTACTTTAATTAATGAAGAGTTCATGTAGCCATCATAGACATATCAATCAAAATACCACACACTATTTTGACATAAATGTTGCTGAGCTTCTCTGTAAAAGAATGAGGAAAAATACAGAAAGATAATCTGTGATGACTATCTCACAATAATAAACATTTAATCCAGTGAATAAGTAACTGGTTTATGTTGGACTGAAAAGAGATCCATTTTACTTCTCTCTCTCGAAGGTTTCCTGCGATACCTTGCCCTTGGCCACACCTTCAGGATACTCATTAAACTTCATTATCCCCTGAGTGGTTAATGCTGCGGAACAAAATCATGCATAGTATGTTGAGTGAGTGTTTTTCTTCAGGAGTGATGAAATATTGTAAACATTGGGGTGGCTAATCTCAGAAACCCAGAAGTAAAATTTTGCGTAATTGCGTCAGATATGTTACTTGTGTCTCTCAACTAGAGGTTATGTATAGACTTTTATATAGGGCCGAATCATCGGTATGCCCCCGAACTTTTGCATGAATCTCATTCTCCCCACTTGTTTTTGATGCACTTATCTGATACGGTAGGTAGTTGTCCCACTGTCTTTTCCCATCCAAATGGTTTCTGGGCCATTGCCATGCAAATGATCAAAGGAACCATTTCCGTGACTCCTCCCCCATGTAGTGAACAAAAGTGATGTGCCCTTATTTGGTAGGGTCAAAGATTCCAAAAACGGAATTCAAGTTTGTGTCATTGAACAGGCTTGGGTAATCCAGGGACCGGATTTTGGACATTCTTAACTGTTCAAGATGTGTGATATAACTCTCTTGGTCTCTCTGTAGTAGGAACAGCACAGAGGATGGGAAAAGATATGTACACTAACGGTCAAAAGTTTTGGAACACTTACTCATTCAAGGGTTTTTCTAAATGTTTGACTGTTTTCTACATTGTAGAATAATAGTGAAGACATCAAAACTATGAAATAACACATTTGGAATCATATAGTAAACAAAAATATTTTAAAGAAAACAAATCTATATTATATTTGAGATTCTTCAAATGGCCACCCTTTGCTTTGATGACAGCTTTGCACACTCTTGGCATTCTCTCAACCAGCTTCATGAGGTAGTCACCTGGAATGCATTTCAATTAACAGGTGTGCCTGATAAAAGTTAATTTGTGGAAATTCTTTCCTTCTTAATGGGTTTGAGCCAACCAGTTGTGTTGTGACAAGGTAGGGGGGGGGGGGTATACAGAAGATAGCCCTATTTGGTAAAAGACCAAGTCCATATTATGGCAAGAACAGCTCAAATAAGCAAAGAGAAACGACAGTCCATCATTACTTTAAGACATGGTCAGTTAATGCAGAAAAGTTCAAGAACTTTGAAAGTTTCTTCAAGTTCAGTAGCAAAAACGATCAAGCGCTATGATGAAACTGGCTCTCATGAGGACCGCCACAGGAATGGAGACCCAGAGTTACCTCTGCTACAGAGCATAAGTTCATTAGAGTTACCAGCCTCAGAAATTGCAGCCCAAATAAATGCTTCACAGAGTTCAAGTAACAGACACATCTCAACATCAACTGTTCAGAGGAGACTGCATGAATCAGGCCTTCATGGTTGAATTGCTGCAAAGAAACCGCTACTACAAAACAACAATAATAAGAGGAGACTTGCTTGGGCCAAGAAACACGAGCAATAGACATTAGACCGGTGGAAATGTGTATTTTGGTCTGGAGTCCAAATTGGAGATCTTGGTTCCAAACGCTGTTGTGAGACGCGGTATGGGTGAACGGATGATCCGGTGTGGGTGAACGGATGGTTTTTCAACAGGACAATGACCCAAGGCACCTCCAGGCTGTGTAAGGGCAATTTTTTGAAGAATTAGAGTGATGGAGTGCCGCATCAGATGACCTGGCCTCCACAATCCCCTGACCTCAACCAAATTGTGACGGTTTGGGATGAGTCGGACCGCAAAGTGAAGGAAAAGCAGCCAACAAGTGCTCAGCATATGTGGTAACTCCTTCAAGACTGTTGGAATAGCATTCCAGGTGAAGCTGGTTGAGAGAATGCCAAGAGTTTGCAAAGCTATCATCAAGGCAAAGAGTGGCTATTTGAATAATCTCAAATATAAAATATATTTAACACTTCTGGTCACTACATGATTCCAAATGTGTTATTTCATAATTATTCTACAATGAAGAAAATAGTAAAAATAAAGAAACTGTTGAATGAGTAGGTGTTCTAAAAACCAGTAGTGTATCTCATGTGTCAATATTCCACAAAGTCATACTCGTATGCTTCAACCCTTCTATTCATCAAACAAGTAGATCCTGGGTGAAAAACAACACTGTAGTATTAGAAGAGTACAAAACACGAGAAGGTGAAAGAAAAAACATGATTTGGGGGGTGAATTCGTTAACTAATGTTGCCAAAGAGGATACTAGTGTATTTTGTTCTGAAGTCCCGCTCTCCAGCCTTAGTCCGTCAAGCCATCAGTGCAGTTAGCGTTAGCAGCAGCAGGCCAACTTACATTTCTTTGTACTTTAAACCAGCAAACATGAAAGGAAGAAAATAATTAAAAATAAGTCTAAACTGGTCTGTAAAAGACGAGCATGCTTGTTCAATTATCCAAGGGTTCACCTGGATATTGCCATACTGGCTCTCCTGGCATTGCCATACTGGCTCTCCTGGCATTGCCATACTGGCTCTCCTGGCATTGCCATACTTGTGTGAAAATAATATTTAGCTTGCTACATTGATTGCTATGGATACGCCAGGTGGTCATGGACACAGAAATATAATTAATTATATTTCTATCATGTGGGAGCTGCTCTTCTTATGCTCTGATCAGAATGATGATGATAATCATTTTTTATGAATAAATAATGAAACTCACATTTTGAAAATATTTGGTGAAAGACACCCTTTCTCAGAATTCTTACATGTGTGGACCTGATTTATATAATCTATTAAAGCATAAACACAATAAATAAAATTGGCACAGGTACATTTACACCAAATGTCATATTCCATTACATATGTGATACACACGCACAAGGACATCCTATTTTCTAGTCATAATTGTCTCTTTGTTGTGGTTTGAGCATGTACAATATGTACATGGATTGCTCTGGAGTAAGATACTGTATGAAAAAACACCGAAAGGGTCCTTGTCTCTGTTCAGCAGCAGCAGCCTCTTCTCTGCCCAGCAGTTCTGTCCTCAACTCGCCAGGTTTCTGGAATAGTCTGGCGAAGGGAAATTAAACATGTATGCATTACATTGGAGTCTCAGCAACATTTTCAAGCAATACATTTCCATGTATGATTTTATCAACAAGTATGCAAAACACAAAGACAACGTGGACCTTTTAATTTTGTGGTCATATAATATAAAAAGCACACAGAGATGGATAGGGTGCTTGTTCCCGTGCTTACTAGATCGGGTCTGTAGTACTGATGACCTCTGTTCTGGCGAACATGGATAGTACACTGGCACCAAACATCCGCAGGTACCGAGGTCAAGATACACCGGCAGGCATCTTAAAATCAGCCCGAGAGGACCAATCACTTACCTATACAGGAGAGAGATGGACAGTGATGTATTCATTATACATTAACACAGGGTGCTCTTTTAATGGAAGCCTCTACAACATAATCCAGGTAGAATCAGGAATTCCCCAGGGCAGCTGCCTCGGCCCCTTACTCTTTTCAATCTTTACTAATGACATGCCACTGGCTTTGAGTAAAGCCAGTATTTCTATGCATGCAGATGACTCAACACTATACACATCAGCTCCGACAGCGACATAAATGACTGCAACGCTTAACAAAGTGCTGCAGTTAGTTTCAGAATGGGTGGCAAGGAATAAGTTTAGTCCTAAACATTTCGAAAACTAAAAGTATTGAATTTGGGACAAATCTTTCACTAAGCCCTAAACCTCAACTAAATATTGTAATAAATAATGTGGAAATTGAGCAAGTTGAAGTGACTAAACTGCTTGAAATAACCCTGCATTGTAAACTGTCACGGTCAAAAATGTTTACAACAGTAGCTAAGATGGGGAGAAGTCTGTCCCTTATAAAGCGCTGCTCTGCCTTCTTAACAACACTGTCAACAAGGCAGGTCCTACAGGCCCTAGTTTTGTCGCACCTTGATTCCTGTTCAGTCGTGTAGTCAGGTGACACAAAGAGGGACTTAGGAAAATTACAATTGGCTTAGAACAGGGCAGTCATTTAAAAACACATTTTTATTTACAATGACAGCCTACCCCAGCCAACCCTGGGCCAATTGTACGCTGCCCTATGGCACTCCCCAATCCCGGCCAAATTTGCCTAGTAAAATAAAAAATCCTGTTGGGCTGTATCACCACCTGGTAAGGCATCTTTAACCGCAGGGCCTTGACCTAGACCTTGCACCTTAGAGACTGCTGCCCTATGGACATTTATCATTGAATACTCGTCACTTTAATAGTGTTTACATAGCATTTTACCAACTGTTTTTCTTTTGAAGCCAGAAGGAGGCTAGTATTAGTTACATTTATGCCTTTACCCGAGTATGCGGATATTTTATATATGAATGCTTCCACTCAGTGTTTGAGATCAATTGACACCCTTTACCATGGCACTTTGAGATTTATTTTAGACTGCAAATCCCTTACGCACCACTGCACTTTGTATATCAGGGTTGACTGGCCTTCTCTAGTCACTCGTAGGCTCAGTCACTGGTATACTTTTATTTACAAAGCCATTTTGGGTTTACTACATTTTTATTTGGGCATTTTTATTGTTCAGAAGTTTTTCATGTTGCTTGTCTGTAATTTTTGTAATGACTTGGTGCTGCTGATCTTGGCCAGGACACTCTTAAAAAAAGAGATTTTAAATCTCAATGAGCCCTTCCTGGTTAAATAAAGGTTTAACAATATTAATAATAATAATAAACTTCATATGTATGTACTGTATTCTAGTCAAGGCTCATCCTATAACTGCTGCTGTACACAATTGTTTTTATTCATATACTGTCCATAATGTCTATACACACCATCATATACATATATATTTATAGTCCGGACTCTGACATTGCTCGTTCTAATTTTAATTATTTTATATTTATTTGGGGTATTCGGGTGTATTGTTAGGCATTACTGCACTGTTGAACACAAGCATTTCACTACACCCGCGATAACATCTGCAAAATATGTGTACGCGACCAAAACAATTTGATTTAATTTTGAATGGATTAATGATGTGAGCTCCACACTCCAACCCAGTAGGCGGCGACAACGCAAATACTTTTGTTACGGTAAAGCTAACAATAAACTGAAAAGACGCTTCACCCCAATGTTCCTAAATGGTCTTTGTTTTGGGTCCATTGATCGCCCTCAATCGGTACATTTTGTGAAAAAGGAATTCTAAACATATGTATAACAGGTATGTCGCTAGTCAACATCTCTTGTATTAGCACGTTTATATACTCCCCTTGCAATTTCCCAGCAAGCTTGTTTAGTAGCTAGAATGAATGTTAGTTGTCTGTAACCCTTCTTACCACCAAACGTCTTTGTGGTGTTGTGATAACAATCAGTTTGCCAAATCTAAAGGCCGATAGTTTTGCCAATACTCATACTGTGGTAAATTACAGTGTAAAAGGGCATATCACTGTAGCTAACAGCAACATGAATGTTAATTTATTTAAGTAAATCCTCGTAAAGATGGAAGAAAAGCAGTATACGTCACTGACGGTTCCTACGGATTATCTCCAACAGTGGTGAGTTGTCCTCCGAACGCGTTGGGTGTTGGGAGGTTTTTGCATAAAATACAATTGTTGTGGAGTGTCAGTGTGTCAATCAACATGTTTTAAATAAAGCTAATTCTGCAACAACTGTCAAAACAGTTTCTATCGCCATGGCCTACAGCAGGCTATGTATTAATGTCATTATTAGACAAAGCATGCCCCCCCCCCCTCAACACTGTACTTTTTTAAATTAAGAAACAATTATGATCCTGTGAAGACAGACTGGCATGAAGGCAGACATTTCTACATGGTACAATGTACATGATTAAATAATGATTTGCAAAGAAAAAAACTAATTGGAAGTTTATATGCGAAGTTACTCTATGGATGCAGAGTGAGGTGACATGTCATTGATAGGCCATTTACATTTAACTAAAGTAATCCTAGACGTTAAAACATATGCATCCTTACAACATGATCATTAATAGCACACGCACCCATGTAAAAATCCAAAAGTTGGGCCATGAAATGTTTTCTGACCAGGAAACATGAGACATCAAACCAATGTGTGTGTGAAATGTATTCTAGGAGCATGAACAGTTTCTCTATGGACCCTCAGTCATTTCTTTGTCTTCCGGTTTGTCACCTCTCTGGACAAACCCCATTTGAAAACAAAAGAAGATGGTGTCACCCCAGTCTGTTTCTTTTGTCTTATGGACCTGTAGGTACCAGTCCACCCAGCAGCACCCCCAAGCTCAACATGTGATGCAGTACCATAACACGGGCCATATGGGTCATTACATGGAGGGATCCAGAGAGGACCGGGTCATGACGGAGCTGTCTGTCCACCAGGACCTCCCTGTCCACCAAGAGCTGGACTTCCATCACGACTTCCATCAAGAGCCAATCGTCCAACACGATCAGCCTGTGGATACATCACAAGGTATGTGATGACCCTCCCCCTCCCCCCCTTACTTAGCCATGCCGTCTGACATGTTTGCGTGGTCAATATTTGTACAGCTCTATTTGTTGTGCGCTCTCTTCTCTGCGTACACATTTCCCCAGTCCCCACCACCCTGGTGTTAACATGAACTGATCTATCCTCACCCTAGTGCTGTTCCAGTAATCAATCCAATTATATTTGTCTGGCACCTTCCACAGAATCATTGGGCGTGTCTGAGATTGACTACGATGCAGCCGGACTGCACAGGATCACTGATTTTTTTAAATAAATCCCCTTTTGCTTCCCGGATAATCACTCATCATGTGATCAAGAGTTGCGATTCTGCACCTCGTCTCAAATGGATTCCCCTGCAAACTTGTTAATTTTCTGTCTTTTAGCTCCGACGCCAGGGAAGAGAAAGAGAGGTCGGCCTCCCAAACAGAAGCCGGGGGAGGGCCAACCGCAGGAGGACTACGATCAGGCAGAGGCCCTGAAGAAAGCCAAAAGGACCCTTAACCGTTTCAATGGCATGTCAGTGGATGAGGTTATGGCCAAAACCCTGCCAGATATTATTGACCACAACCTGGACATTTTGATAGTGAGTTTAACATAATTTAATTTGTGAAATTTTCAGACTGGTGATGTTGAGTAGGGCTGTTTATGTAAAGTTTGGCCATTAAAAAAAAATCTGTACCATTATTAATGATAGGCCATTCTACCCTAATGATAGCCCATGGAATATACCATTCTACCCTAATGATAGCCCATGGAATATACCATTCTACCCTAATGATAGCCCATGGAATATACCATTCTACCCTAATGATAGCCCATGGAATATACCATTCTACCCTAATGATAGCCCATGGAATATACCATTCTACCCTAATGATAGCCCATGGAATACACCATTCTACCCTAATGATAGCCCATGGAATATACCATTCTACCCTAATGATAGCCCATGGAATATACCATTCTACCCTAATGATAGCCCATGGAATATACCATTCTACCCTAATGATAGCCCATGGAATATACCATTCTACCCTGATGATAGCCCATGGAATATACCATTCTACCCTAATGATAGCCCATGGAATATACCATTCTACCCTAATGATAGCCCATGGAATATACCATTCTACCCTAATGATAGCCCATGGAATATACCATTCTACCCTAATGATAGCCCATGGAATATACCATTCTACCCTAATGATAGCCCATGGAATATACCATTCTACCCTAATGATAGCCCATGGAATATACCATTCTACCCTAATGATAGCCCATGGAATATACCATTCTACCCTGATGATAGCCCATGGAATACACCATTCTACCCTGATGATAGCCCATGGAATACACCATTCTACCCTAATGATAGCCCATGGAATATACCATTCTACCCTGATGATAGCCCATGGAATATACCATTCTACCCTGATGATAGCCCATGGAATACACCATTATACCCTAATGATAGCCCATGGAATACACCATTATACCCTAATGATAGCCCATGGAATACACCATTATACCCTAATGATAGCCCATGGAATACACCATTATACCCTAATGATAGCCCATGGAATACACCATTCTACCCTGATGATAGCCCATGGAATACACCATTCTACCCTGATGATAGCTCATGGAATACACCATTCTACCCTAATGATAGCTCATGGAATACACCATTCTACCCCAATGATAGCTCCTGGAATATACACACCAATCTACCCTGATGCTTCTACACCTGCATTGCTTGCTGTTTGGGGTTTTAGGCTGGGAATACACCATTCTACGAAGGGCTATATAAATACATTTAATGATAGCCCTGGAATACACCATTCTACCCTGATGATAGCTCCTGGAATATACACACCATTCTACCATGATGATGCTCCTGGAATACACCATTTACCCTTGATAGCTCCTGGAATACACACACCATTTACCCTGATGATAGCCCCTGGAATACACACACCATTCTACCCTGATGATAGCTCCTGGAATACACACCATTCTACCCTGATGATAGCTCCTGGAATACACACACCATTCTATATAAATACATTTGATTTGATGATAGCCCCTGGAATACACACACCATTCTACCCTGATGATAGCTCCTGGAATACACACACCATTCTACCCTGATGATAGCTCCTGGAATACACACACCATTCTACCCTGATGATAGCTCCTGGAATACACACACCATTCTACCCTGATGATAGCTCCTGGAATACACACACCATTCTACCCTGATGATAGCTCCTGGAATACACACACCATTCTACCATGATGATAGCTCCTGGAATACACACACCATTCTACCCTGATGATAGCTCCTGGAATACACACACCATTCTACCATGATGATAGCTCCTGGAATACACACACCATTCTACCATGATGATAGCCCATTGGATCAAACACAATTTTTCATTAGATTAAACCCATGTACTACGTATGTGTTGTGAATTTGAATCGAATCAAAAATGACTCTAGCATTTTGCAATAATAATTTATGATCCCTTTCTCAGATTGGTATCAATCCAGGACTGTTGTCAGCCTACAAGGGACGACATTACCCAAACCCAGGAAACCATTTTTGTATGTAGCACTCACTTCAATTTCCATACATACATACAGAGTACTGTAATACCACATACTGACTGCCTGATTAGGGTCATGTTCATTAGGGCACAACAAAGCAAAACATTGTGCAGCGGAAGAAAATTAAAAAACAAGCCATTCTTGTTGGACGAGTTCAAACGGTACCTCCTCTCTTTGACTCGTTTTAGAACGCTTTCTTCCATTTCGTGCCTAGTGAACACAACCCCCGTTATTAGTAACAGTATGATGAAAGTGATTGAGCATTGTTTTTGTTTTGGACCTTAGGGAAATGCCTGTTCCTCTCTGGTCTTACTGATGAGCAGCTCAACCACATGCACGATCTGAGCCTGCCGGAGAAGTATGGCATTGGCTTTACCAACATGGTGGAGAGGACAACGCCAGGAAGCAAAGACCTCTCAAGGTGTCAAACCTATAGTAATAAAACATTAAACATCCATGATGCATTTTCTTTCTAGTTACAATTGTCGTCATGGTTATTGGTTCATAGTTGTCATGGTTATTGGTTCATTGTCTAGGCTAACTTTGTTACTATATCTACAGCAAAGAGTTTCGTGAAGGAGGCCGGCAATTGGTGGAGAAGCTGAAGAAATACAAGCCACTAATCGCAGCTTTCAACGGAAAATGTGAGCACATTTTTAAAGAGGATATCAGTAATTACAATTATAGTTTATGTTTTGTCTTTTACAGATAAAAACAGAAATACTTGTCATTTCGACAAAAGTTAGACCCACATAATTTAATGATGATATTCATTGCATTACGGTCTGGTTCGATTCCAGGCTGTATCACAGCGGTCTAAGGCACTGCGTCGCAGTGCTAGAGGCGTCACTACAGACACCCTGGTTCAAATCCAGGCCGTATCACAACCGGCCGTGATTGGGAGTCCCATAGAGCCGGTGCACAATTGTCCCAGCGTCGTCTGGGTTTGGCCGGTGTAGGTCGTCATTGTAAATAAGATTTTTTTCTTAACTGACTTGCCTAGTTGAATTAAGGTTAAATTACTCTTTTTCGGCAGGTATTTACGAAATTTTCAGCAAAGAGATCTTTGGAGTGAAGGCAAAGAAACTCGAGTTTGGCTTACAGCCGTACAAAATCCCAGAAACCGAAACAGTAAGTAGTTTTACCAAAATACACTGAACCAAAATATAAACGCAACATGTAAAGAAAGTGTTAGTCCCATGTTTCATGATCTGAAATAGAAGATCCCAGAAATGTTCCACACACAAGCTTCTTTCTTAAAAATGTTGTGCACGAATTTGTTTCCATCCCTGTTAGTGAGCATTTCTCCTTTGCCAAAATAATCCATCCACCTGACAGGTGGGCGAGCAGTTTGCTGATGTCAACATTGTGAACAGAGTGCCCCATGGTGAGGTTATGGTATGGGCAGGCATAAGCTACTGACAACGAACACAACTAGATTTTATCGATGGCAATTTGAATGCACAGAGATTGTCGTGCCATTCATCCACTGCCATCACCTCATGTTTCAGCATGAAACCTTGACCCCTTTGACACGTATACTGACGAGGAAATATGGAGTTCGCTAGAGCTTTGCTCACCTCAAGAACTTTGTGTCCAACCTGCCTGACAAACTGAATTATGCACGGCCCCATGTCGTAAGGATCTATACAAAATTCTTAGAAGCTGAAAATGTTGCAGTTCTTCCATGGTCTGCATAATCGCCAGACATGTCACCCATTGAGCACGTTTGGGATGCTCTGGATCAATGTGTATGACAGCGTGATCCAGTTCCTGCTAATATCCAGCAACTTCGCACAGCGATTGAAGAGGAGTGGGAAAACATTCCACAATCCACAATCAACAGCCTGATCAACTCTATTTTGAAGGAGATGTCACGCTGCATGAGGCAAATGGTGGTCACACCAGATACTGACTGGTTTTCTGATCCACCCCCCCCCCCCTTTCAAGGTATCTTCGACCAACAGATGCATATCTGTATTCCCAGTCATGTGAAATCCATAGATTAGGGCCTAATGAATGAATTTCAATTGACAGATTTCCTTAATCTTTAAAATTGTTGCATGTTGCGTTTTTATATTTTTGTTCAGTATAGTAACTAGTCGCACATGTTTGTATCCATTCTCTCATTTTCTGTTCCTACTGTTGTTTTGGGGTCTGTTTAAGAGGGTACATCTTTATAGATTCAGATAGAAATGTATTGTAGATCAAGTTTAGCGTTATGTCACGTAGAGCTGTGAGCCGTGTCGTCTCCAAACATTTCTACCTGCAACGTTGCGATTGTCTTCACTCATTGCATACATCCTAGGTGTGCTACTTGATGCCTTCGTCAAGCCCCCGCTGTGCCCAGTTCCCCCGCGCTCAGGACAAGGTTCACTTCTACATCAAGCTGAAGGAGCTACGGGACAAGATCAAAGGTGTGGTCTCAGTGGTCCGCGAGGTGCAAGAGACTGAGTACCACTTCGACTTGGGACTTGCCAAAGGTAAAATAATGGTCATGTCGGAGTTGAGCGTTGCCACACTTCAAAGTCTTGTTCACGCTGCTATTTCAGAACGAACATGAGAAACCCGTTAACTGAATCTCTGATATATACTGAATATAATGCCATTGATAAGGATGCCATCAGGCGCTTCATGTTACGCCAATTATATTCAGTCATGTGGTGAACGTTCAAATGATAAATGAGGGTGTGCTCTCTAGATTGGCAATCGTGTTGAAGAGCAGTGTTGTTGATCACTAATCTTGTATTTCCTGTACCACTGCTACAGAGGATGCTAAGAGGATGGCCATCAAGGAGGAGCAGGTGGATCCTGCGTACGAGACCTGCGACGGGGAGCGTGAGGAGGCAAGGCAAAGCACAAGCTACTGCAACATTTCCTCCACCAAAGAGACCGGTGAGAGCAAGTTTCTGAAGAGTGTTTATTTTTCGTCTTTCGTTAGTGCATCTCGGCTGATAGGAAAATAGACCCTAAAGATGAATGACTTGTCATCACTATTCATACAGCTGTTGGTTTGTTAAAGGGTTACTTCAGGATTTAGGCAATGAAGCCCTTTACCTTCTAACCCTGAGTCAGATGAAGCCCTTAATCTACTGACCCAGTCAGATGACCTTAATCTACTGACCCAGAGTCAGATGACCTTAATCTACTGACCCAGAGTCAGATGAAGCCCTTTATCTACTGACCCAGAGTCAGATGAAGCCCTTTATCTACTGACCCAGAGTCAGATGAAGCCCTTTATCTACTGACCCAGAGTCAGATGACCTTAATCTACTGACCCAGAGTCAGATGACCTTAACTACTGACCCAGAGTCAGATGACCTTAATCTACTGACCCAGAGTCAGCTTAATCTACTGACCCAGAGTCAGATGACCTTAATCTACTGACCCAGAGTCAGATGACCTTAATCTACTGACCCAGATGACCTTAATCTTATCTACCCAGATGACCTTAATCTACTGACCCAGATGACCCACTGACCCAGAGTCAGATGAAGACCTTAATCCTTAATCTTATCTACTGACCCAGAGTCAGATGAAGACCCAGAGTCAGATTTATCTACTGACCCAGAGTCAGATGAACTGACCCAGAGTCAGATTATCTACTGACCCAGAGTCAGATGAAGACCCAGAGTCAGATTTATCTACTGACCCAGAGTCAGATGAAGTCAGATGAAGCCCTTTATCTACTGACCCCAGAGTCAGATGAAGCCCTTTATCTACTGACCCAGAGTCAGATGAAGCCCTTTATCTACTGACCCAGAGTCAGATGAAGCCCTTTATCTACTGACCCAGAGTCAGATGAAGCCCTTTATCTACTGACCCAGAGTCAGATGAAGCCCTTTATCTAGATGAAGTCGTGGATACCATTTTTACATCTGAATAAATTGTTTGTTTTTTATACTCCTTTTAGCAATGCCCAGTAAGGACCAAGCCCAAGCTACACCATTGAACCACATGCCATACGACCAGTGGATGACACAGTCGTTTGCAGACCAGATACCGGACATTAGCTGTAACAGTAGCAATGTAGCTCAACCTCAGTTGGGAGCAGAAACCTTTTGAAGAAGGCCCCCACAAGAAAGTCATTGGGTCACACCGTTTCTGAGGCATCATAATGCATGCGTCACACTAGAAGGAAGATGGAGGAGAAATGGCCCATCTTGACTGGACTCCTGTTTTTCAAATTCTCTCTTTTAAAACACAGCCCATTTTATTCCCCATTAATTTTTATAACTATTTATTGCATTTCATACAGCATGTGTCCAGTGTCTTATTTTTATATTTTTAAAGAATGGGATTTTGTTGTATCCCTCACATGTGGAAGTGTAATTGTGCTCTGGAATTTTTAAGTTTGTTATTACAGAGATATTAAATCAGTTGTACAACTGACATTGACAGTTATTTTGTGGAATCCGGAACTTAATGATGTACATGGTTCATTATGACTTGTAAAGTGATCAAGTTGAATGAAAAAGATAGGTACCTGACAGTTCCAAGACGGCATGGGCCGTATTCATTAGGGCACACCGTATGAAAACATAATGCAACGGAAAATGAAGTTTTTCTTATTGGACAAATTCAAATAGTACCTCCCCTGTTTGCTTCTGCTTTGTGTCTAGTGAATTCAACAGTGGAAAGCTTTTAAAGAGAACTGGAATAACAGGGAGGCACTGAAATGCTTAGTTTTGTTACGGTGTGTCCTAATGAACACGACCCTAGTTTCCGTCTCCTGGCTTCACAGCCACCTTTTCTAGCGGTCCCAGCAGTTCCAGCAGTTTTCTCCAGGCCATTTTAGAGACCGTTTCAGGTGAAGGTAGCCCCAGTTTCCTCCTTATGACTGATGATCATGACGTTATATCATTCATCTGACCTCTGAACCATATATTGATCTTCAGCAGAGCAACAGAGTTTATAATTTACCAAACAAGACGGACATCTTACAATGTCAAACCAGAATATGTCCCTGGACGCAGAATCGAATCACTCCTTTCATTATACAGAAATAACCATGCCTTGTCTTATCATGACAAATGTTTAGATGACCACCAATGCTAGTCCCTGGATGTTGCATAACGCCTTCAGCCAATCAGGTTTCAAAACGCTACCGTGGACCTACGGGTCATGGAATGGATGCCTCTGCCACAGGAGACTAGATGTGTATTCATTCCGCTGATTCTGTTGCAAAACGTTTAAGGGGAAGCAAACAAAACGGAGAAGGACACATCTGAATTTGTTCAGTAGAAACTCTGGTTTCGCCCTATTTGGTTCTGAAACGGTAAACGGTTTCCATAGCAAAATAGTGACCGTTTTGGAACAAAAACTAAGTATCTATTGGATAAATTCAGGTAGGTCCCCCTCCCTGTTCATTCCGTTTGGTTCCTAGTGAATACACCCCTGGGCTCACACCGTTTGTCACACCAATACACAGGGAACCCAGCATGGCTAGAAAGTACTACTTCACGTGGGAGTCGTGTTGCTCTCCTCGTTCACGCCGCCGATAAGCTATTTGCATACACTTTGAAAATGGAAAAGAGACCATGCTAATTTGGTAAATTTGGAAATTTAAAACAGACACCCAGTTTCTCTTTGCACCGTACACTTACCATTTGGGATTTTCATTTAGGAAGATATGTTCACCATTTACAAATCAACATTTTCAATTTCTTTTGAATTTTATTGTGGCATTAATCATGCACACTGATATGAAAATATAAATTAATGTATCATTTTCACACACCTATTTAGCATTTATTTACAAAGTGGCACTGATAATCCCTCATAACCACATTCTGTATTCTGATATCCTATCAAATTGAAAAGGCTTTTCTCCTGGAAACACTGGCTGGGTTCCCACTTGATAGGCCAGTTGCAAAGTAAAAAATGGCTATAAAGTAAGAATGTATGTGAAAAAAAATGTAGTTTTTTTTAGGTTAGCAAATGTGATTAGGGTTAGGTTTTAAAGAGATATGAGTTCCTCAGCTAAGGCGAGGCGACGCAACAAACAACGGGCGAACTCTGCTGGTTCACTCTGGGTTCATAACCCTTCCATAGACTTATACAATCATTATGACAACTCCCAGGGACATCCCCGAACCGATCAGAGCTCTTGCAGCATGACGTGACGTTGTCCACCCAAATAAAGGATCAGAGAATGAGTAGTTGACACACAGAGAGAAAGACAAAAGTTGAACTGTTTTTCTCATTCATTTCTTCCAAAATTGAGAAGCAATTGTTGTATTTGAAAAAATACAGTGGGGTGAACAAGTATTTGATACACTGCCGATTTTGCAGGTTTTCCTAATTACAAAGCATGTCGTTTTTTCTACTTATAGTAGCATGTAATTTTTATCATAGGTACACTTCAACTGTGAGAGACAGAATCTAAAACAAATCCAGAAAATCACATTGTATGATTTTTAGATAATTAATTTGCATTTTATTGCATGACATAAGTATTTGATACATCAGAAAAGCAGAACTTAATATTTGGTACAGAAACCTTTGTTTGCAATTACAGAGATCATACGTTTCCTGTAGTTCTTGACCAGGTTTTCACACACTGCAGCAGGGATTTTGGCCCACTCCTCCATACAGACCTTCTCCAGATCCTTCAGGTTTCGGGGCTGTAGCTGGGCAATACAAACTTTCAGCTCCCTCCAAAGATTTTCTATTGGGTTCAGGTCTGGACTGGCTAGGCCACTCCAGGACCTTGAGATGCTTCCTACGGAGCCACTCCTTAGTTGCCCTGGCTGTGTGTTTAGGGTCGTTGTCATGCTGGAAGACCCAGCCACAACCCATCTTCAATGCTCTTACTGAGGGAAGGAGGTTGTTGGCCAAGATCTCGCCATACATGGCCCCTCCATCCTCCCCTCAATACGGTGCAGTCGTTCTGTCCCCTTTGCAGAAAAGCATCCCCAAAGAATGATGTTTCCACCTCCATGCTTCACGGTTGGGATGGTGTTCTTGAGTGGAGTTTAGACCCAAAACGCTATTCTTTGTCTCATCAGACCACACAACCTTCTCCCATTCCCCCTCTGGATCATCCAGATGGTCATTGGCAAACTTCAGACGGGCCTGGACATGCGCTGGCTTGAGCAGGGGGACCTTGCGTGCGCTGCAGGATTTTAATCCATGACGGCGTAGTGTGTTACTAATGGTTTTCTTTGAGACTGTGGTCCCAGCTCTCTTCAGGTCATTGACCAGGTCCTGCCGTGTAGTTCTGGGCTGATCCCTCACTTTCCTCATGATCATTGATGCCCCACGAGATGAGATCTTGCGTGGAGCCCCAGACTGAGGGTGATTGACCGTCATCTTGAACTTCTTCCATTTTCTAATAATTGCACCAACAGTTGTTGCCATCTCACCAAACTGCTTGCCTATTGTCCTGTAGCTCATCCCAGACGTGTGCAGGTCTACAAGGTGTAGAGGTTTGGCTTGGAAAGGTTTTTCACCTGGTCACAGACAGATAATGTGTTGTGCACTGAAGTCCACAAGAGAAGGGAAAAGGTGACAGGAGGAGAGCACATAGATCGCTGCTAGAAGGAATTATATATACAATGATCAAAGTGACCATGCTGTTTTTATGAGGCTGATGTGAAAGTGAACTGATAATAATAATCCTCCCTCGTCTTAAATGACACCAACCACCACTGATACTCAGTGTATATTAATTAATTGGTGAGGGCACTAGAACAGTCTGCAGCACCCGGCCTCACCCTGCTGGACTTGGAAATCAAATGTCTACTGTTTGCAGATGATCTGGTGCTCCTGTACCCAATCAAGAAGGGCCTACAGCAGCACCTAGATCTTCTGCACAGATTCTGTCAGACTTGGGCCTTGACAGTAAATCTCTGTAAGAGATGTAATGGTTTTCCAAAAAAGGTCCAGTAGCCAGGACAACAAATGCAAATTCCATCTAGACACTGTTGCACTAGAGCACACAAAAAACTATACATACCTTGGTCTAAACAAACAACACCACAGGTAACTTCCACAAGGCTGTGAATGATCTAAAAAGACAAGGAAAGAAGGGCTTTCTACTTCATCAAAAGGAACATAAAACTCAACATCCCAAAATTATTCAGTTATATAACCCATTGCCCTCTATGGTTGTGAGGTCTGGGGTCCACTCACCAACCAATCATTTACAAAATAGGACAAACACCCAATTGAGACGCTGCAATAATTTTGCACGCCCAATTTTTCAGTTTTTGAAGTGTTAAAAAAGTTTGAAATATCCAATAAATGTCGTTCCACTTCATGATTGTGTCCCACTTGTTGTTGATTCTTCACAAAAAAAATACAGTTTTATATCTTTATGTTTGAAGCCTGAAATGTGGCAAAAGGTCGCAAAGTTCAAGGGGGCCGAATACTTTCGCAAGGCACTGTATATACTTTGTGTACAATGCAAACCCCAAACAATGCATGCAGAGCAGAATTTAGGATGATACACGCTAGTTATCTACATCCCCCAAAAGAGCTGTTCAGCTCTACATCCACCTAACCTATGAAATAGTCCCCTCAGCCAGCTGGTTCTGGGGCTCTGTTCACAAACACAGACCCCGAAGACAGCTACACAATGACCTAAGCAAAACATATAGGTATTTGACACACTGAAAAGAATCAACCACAAAAACAGAGCAAATGTGAATGCTATCTGGCTCTTAACAGAAAGTACACAGGGGCACAACAACTGCCCACTGTGACTGACTCCAAAGTAAGAAAATCCTTGACTATGTAGAGACTCGGTGAGCATAGCCTTGCTATTGAGAAAGGCCGCCGTAGCCTGTCTTCTCTCGAGAGCCATATCTGCCTATGTGCATCCTGCCCACAAAATGAGGTGGAAACTGAGATGCACTTCCTAACCTCCTGCCAAATGTATGACCACATTAGAGACACATATTTTCCTCAGATTACACAAATCAAACATTCATAAACTCCCATATCAGTTTGGTATTTCAGACTGTGCA
The DNA here is from genome assembly GCF_023373465.1 of Oncorhynchus keta. Classification (NCBI taxonomy): domain Eukaryota; kingdom Metazoa; phylum Chordata; class Actinopteri; order Salmoniformes; family Salmonidae; genus Oncorhynchus; species Oncorhynchus keta. Next base: position 38,931,900 of record NC_068446.1, on the reverse strand, counting down.
ATCACAGCAGCAATCCCCGGGTCGTTGCTGTAAATGAGAACGTGTTCTCAGTCAACTTACCTGGTAAAATAAAGTGTTACATTTAAAAAATAATTTAAAGCAAGATTTGTGGTACGCTGCCATGAGAAAAGGGCAACTGGTGGAGCACAAACAACATTCTAAATACCACCAATATGTATCTGTTTATCTTCCCTTACAATTCATACTACTACTATTTTCACATAGCTGATAATAACAGTTGTCTTTTTTTTCAAATATTGAGTGCAATGTTGATGTTTTTGTGTCTTCTCACTTTGGTTTACTGTTTATTTCACTTGTTTTGGCAAAGTAAACACGTTTTCCATGCTAATAAAGCCCCTTAGAATTGAATAAAGAGCCAGTTATTCCAACCTGATCTCGCATCCTCCAGCTTTTGTGGACAACGTGTAAGTTTGAGCGGATCACTCAAACTTGGTGACCTTCTGTTGGAGAAAGTGGTAACTGCATCTTTGTCTCCTTTTCCCCTTGTTGTAGACATGAGACGTGACATTTTGACTTTCTGTCCTCTTTTCCCCCATGTTGTAGACATGAGACGTGACATTTTGACTTTCTGTCCCCTTTTCCCCCATGTTGTAGACATGAGACGTGACATTTTGACTTTCTGTCCTCTTTTCCCCCATGTTGTAGACATGAGACGTGACATTTTGACTTTCTGTCCCCTTTTCCCCCATGTTGTAGACATGAGACGTGACATTTTGACTCTGTCCCTTTTCCCCCCCATGTTGTAGACATGAGACGTGACATTTTGACTTTCTGTCCCCTTTTCCCCCATGTTGTAGACATGAGACGTGACATTTTGACTTTCTGTCCCCTTTTCCCCATGTTGTAGACATGAGACGTGACATTTTGACTTTCTGTCCCCTTTTCCCCCATGTTGTAGACATGAGACGTGACATTTTGACTTTCTGTCCTCTTTTCCCCCATGTTGTAGACATGAGAACATTTTGACTTTCTGTCCCCTTTTCCCCCATGTTATAGACATGAGAGGTGACATTTTGACTTTCTGTCCCCTTTTCCCCATGTTGTAGACATGAGACGTGACATTTTGACTTTCTGTCCTCTTTTCCCCATGTTGTAGACATGAGACGTGACATTTTGACTTTCTGTCCCCTTTTCCCCCATGTTGTAGACATGAGACGTGACATTTTGACTTTCTGTCCCTTTTCCCCCATGCTGTAGACATGAGACGTGACATTTTGACTTTCTGTCCTCTTTTTCCCCCATGTTGTAGACATGAGACGTGACATTTTGACTTTCTGTCCCCTTTTCCCCATGTTGTAGACATGAGACGTGACATTTTGACTTTCTGTCCTCTTTTCCCCCATGTTGTAGACATGAGACGTGACATTTTGACTTTGTCCCGTTTTCCCCCCATGTTGTAGACATTGACATTTTGACTTTCTGTCCCCTTTTCCCCCATGTTGTAGACATGAGACGTGACATTTTGACTTTGTCCCCTTTTCCCCCATGTTGTAGACATGAGACGTGACATTTTGACTTTCTGTCCCCTTTTCCCCCATGTTGTAGACATGAGACGTGACATTTTGACTTTCTGTCCCCTTTTCCCCCATGTTGTAGACATGAGAGGTGACATTTTGACTTTCTGTCCCCTTTTCCCCCATGTTGTAGACATGAGACGTGACATTTTGACTTTCTGTCCCCTTTTCCCCCATGCTGTAGACATGAGACGTGACATTTTGACTTTCTGTCCTCTTTTCCCCCATGTTGTAGACATGAGACGTGACATTTTGACTTTCTGTCCCCTTTTCCCCATGTTGTAGACATGAGACGTGACATTTTGACTTTCTGTCCCCTTTTCCCCCATGTTGTAGACATGAGACGTGACATTTTGACTTTCTGTCCCCTTTTCCCCATGTTGTAGACATGAGACGTGACATTTTGACTTTCTGTCCTCTTTTCCCCCATGTTGTAGACATGAGAGGTGACATTTTGACTTTCTGTCCCCTTTTCCCCCATGTTGTAGACATGAGACGTGACATTTTGACTTTCTGTCCTCTTTTCCCCCATTTTGTAGACATGAGACGTGACATTTTGACTTTCTGTCCCCTTTTCCCCATGTTGTAGACATGAGACGTGACATTTTGACTTTCTGTCCCCTTTTCCCCCATGCTGTAGACATGAGACGTGACATTTTGACTTTCTGTCCCCTTTTCCCCCATGTTGTAGACATGAGACGTGACATTTTGACTTTCTGTCCCCTTTTCCCCCATGCTGTAGACATGAGACGTGACATTTTGACTTTCTGTCCTCTTTTCCCCCATGTTGTAGACATGAGACGTGACATTTTGACTTTCTGTCCCCTTTTCCCCCATGTTGTAGACATGAGATGTGACATTTTGACTTTCTGTCCTCTTTTCCCCCCCATGTTGTAGACATGAGACGTGACATTTTGACTTTCCCCCTTTCCCCCATGTTGTAGACATGAGAGGTGACATTTTGACTTTCTGTCCCCTTTTCCCCATGTTGTAGACATGAGACGTGACATTTTGACTTTCTGTCCTCTTTTCCCCCATGTTGTAGACATGAGACGTGACATTTTGACTTTCTGTCCCCTTTTCCCCCATGTTGTAGACATGAGACGTGACATTTTGACTTTCTGTCCCCTTTTCCCCCATGTTGTAGACATGAGACGTGACATTTTGACTTTCTGTCCCCTTTTCCCCATGTTGTAGACATGAGACGTGACATTTTGACTTTCTGTCCTCTTTTCCCCCATGTTGTAGACATGAGACGTGACATTTTGACTTTGTCCCCTTTCCCCCATGTTGTAGACATGAGAGGTGACATTTGACTTTCTGTCCCCTTTTCCCCCATGTTGTAGACATGAGACGTGACATTTTGACTTTCTGTCCCCTTTTCCCCCATGTTGTAGACATGAGACGTGACATTTTGACTTTCTGTCCCCTTTCCCCCATGTTGTAGACATGAGACGTGACATTTTGACTTTCTGTCCCCTTTTCCCCATGTTGTAGACATGAGACGTGACATTTTGACTTTCTGTCCCCTTTTCCCCCATGTTGTAGACATGAGACGTGACATTTTGACTTTCTGTCCCCTTTTCCCCCCCATGTTGTAGACTCACCTCACGAGAAGCAGTGCATGATCAACACCATTCTCAGCAATGAGATCTGCTGGAAGTGATCTACTTTCTCTCACTCTGGGGGTAAGATATAATTTAAACATCACAGATATAAATTCCCACTGTGCCCATATGATAAAATGCAAATGTGAATTGTGTTGTATTACTGAATGAAACTGTGAGGAGATGCACTCAGACCAGCCTTTGTGATTGAACTTTGGTACAGGCAGGGATGACTTGAGCCTCCAGAAAGTAAGACAAGGGGTTAGAAACAATTTGAACATCACAGATATAATAAATTCCCAATATGCCCATGATAAAGTTAAAGTACATGACTTTAGTTGGCTTTGAGCAAAACTAGAATGTAATATAACCTATTCTGATGTGTGGTGTGTGTGAACTATGTGGAATATGTTGGACCATTTGATTTCCTGAAAACAGGTACTGACTTGTGGCGTGACGAGAACGTTGATCGAGTGCCTCCCGCCACCCCCCTCACCCCCAAAAAAAACAGATTGGAATAAAACCTCAAGGTAAGAACAAAAACTAATTTGTGCAAAAACTATTTACAAGATATTTTACAGATGTTCACTGTTGCAGTGCCAACATTTGGAGCATGCGGTCCTTGAACAACTCCTCTAGTCCAGCATTATGAGTCTGCCAGAGGTCGTCACGCATTATCAGTCTGCCAGAGGTCGTCACGCTGAATAGGGATGGTGATGGAGGCTTTGGTGGTCCAACAAAGAAGCAGGTGTCCCTTCCAGTGATGTGGAACTACCTGGTGCTAGTAAGGATGGTCTTCATGGAGGCTATAAGACCCTCCCAACTTGATATAGAAATCCTTTGACTTCACTGCCTCTTCAATGGTCAAGTCCCTTGCTTGCACCGTAAGGATACTTCACCTCCACCACCACTGTGTTTCCCACCAGACCATCCGGTGAGGCACCCAGGATCCCAGACCCTGTGGCCCAAAGCCCTGACCCCTGTGGCCCAAAGCCCTGACCCCTGCACAACCATCTCTGTAGCTATTTTGAATGGCTTGATGCCGCCCTCTTTGTTATCTGTGCCCCCACTTTACAGACAACAACCCCATCCAACGACTAAACACCTTGAAATGCATTTGTTGTAAGAAAGGTGCTATAACCGTTAGTTAATCTTTATTTAACTTTGCAAGTCAGTTTTAAGAACAAATTCTTATTTACAATGACGGCCTACCCCGGCCAAACCCGGACGACGCTGGGCCAATTGTGCGCCGCCCTATGGGACTCCCAATCACAGCCGGTTGTGATACAGCCTGAAGTCTGTAGTGATGCCTCAAGCACTGAGATGCAGTGCCTTAGACTGCTGCGGCACTCTACAATACAGTTGAAGAATATTTAAGTGCAGTTTTTCCATAAACCTTTCATTGATAACTTGGGATTTTAATCACTTGACATATCAATTATATATTGGAAAGGATCCTATAAATCAAGACTGTGAATGAATGTACCTCTCCAAATAAATAAATACTGTGCCTCTGAAGATGTTCTCTGGCCAATAGAGGCTGGATGTCTAAAAGTCCATTCTGAATGTCAATAGATTTTTTTGATTCATTCTCATCAATGACAACATTCTCGAACTGAGTTATCACTCATCGGAATCTGGTATCCTGGGTAATCTGGTTAGTGATTATGTGTCTCTTTCCTTGTATAAATGTTGACAGCTGTACAGAACATTGTATTGCTAAGATGCTAAAACTTAACTTGATAGCTACACTCACCGACATAGGATAAAGTATATCCCTCATGCTGGCCCTGACCAAACTGCTAAATTTCCCCTCACTAGAGCTGCACTTCTCCACATGGCCAGACTTCTAGTTAGTGGTCTTCTCCCCTTGTAACGCTCTTACGCTCATGCTTGAAAAAATGCCATACGATCTGAAAGACGACATACTGTACAAAGCAATTATCCAGGCTAAATAAGTATCTACTGCTCTGCTAACTAGCTAGCTAAGATGGAGAATATGAATGAGCCGGACAGATTTGTCTGGAACTCTCCACTTTACTGTAGTACAATTTGAATACATGTCACGTTCAACTACGGATACCTGTATAGTACATGACATCCCTCTTCATGAAAGAATGCCTCAAGCTAAACTGAAACAAAGAAATAAAACTTGACGCTTTTTATTTTATTTTTTTCAAATCAGCTTCCATTCAATTACAACACATTGTCCCCATTCTTTTCACTTATATCAAATCAAATGTATTTATAAAGCCCTGCTTACATCAGCTGATATCTCAAAGTGCTATACAGAAACCCAGCCTAAAACCCCAAACAGCAAGCAATGCAGGTGTAGAAGCAAGGTGGCTAGGAAAAACTCCCTAGAAAGGCAGGAACCTAGGAAGAAACCTAAAGAGGAACCAGGCTATGAGGGGTGGCCAGTCCTCTTCTGGCTGTGCCGGGTGGAGATTATAACAGAACATGGCCAAGATGTTCAAACGTTCATAGATGACCAGCATGGTCAAATAATAATAATCACAGTGGTTGTAGAGGGTGCAACAAGTCAGCACCTCAGGAGTAAATGTCAGTTGGCTTTTCATAGCCAATCATTCAGATTATCTCTACCACTCCTGCTGTCTCTAGAGAGTTGAAAAAAGCAGGTCTTGGACAGGTAGCAGGTCAGGGTTCCATAGTCACAGGCAGAACAGTTGCCACTATAAGGAACATAAACTAAGTAAGTCTGTGCTGCATGTCTTTTAGTTGGAACTTTCATCTCTCTACCTGATCTAGTTGTCTGACACGGTTGTAACTGTCTCTGAGGTGTGTCAGGCTCGTACGTACAACACCTGTTCTGGAAGTCACATTTTGTTAAAGATCCCCAAAGCACACACATCCCTGTGTCCCTCTTTTCAGTTCACTGCAGCTAGCGACTGGAACGATCTCCAACAAACACTCAAACTGGACAGTTTTATCTCAATCTCTTCATTCAAAGACTCAATCATGAACAGTCTTACTGACAGTTGTGGCTTCTTAGCGTGATCTATTGTTGTCTCTACCTTCTTGCTCTTTGAGCTGTTGTCTGTGCCCAATAATGTTTGTACCATGTTTTGTGATGCTACCATGTTGTTGTTAGGTTGTGTTGCTACCATGCTGTGTTGCTGTCGTGATGTGTGTTTTGTCCTATATTTTTATTTTATAATCCTAGGCCCCTGTCCCCACAGGAGGCCTTTTGCCTTCTGGTAGGCTGTCATTGTAAAAAAGAATGTGTTCCTAACAGACTTGCCTCGTTAAATAAAAGTTCAATAAAACAAGCATGTGATCTTGTTAGATTTTGACTGATCATCATCATCATCCACGAGTGTTTGTGATCCCAGAGTCAGCACTAATCACGGACTCAGTTTGTGAAAATGCTTGTTCGCTCGTATTCAGTATATTCTTCCATTCAGCGTACGACAGCTGGTTGCCACGTCTCCTCTCTGGAGCGTAAGGTATGTCTGGTAATTGTCTTGTTTGTCTCTCGTAGTATCTTTTCTGTTTAAGCTGTCTGTTCTTCAGCTTGGCGTGGATTTGAACGTTCCCTTCAGGAGTCAGTAGGGTGGTAGAGGTTGGCAACTTGGACTTCAGCCGTCTTCCCATTAGTAGAAGGGGCTGGTGAAAACCCTATGCCCTCTAGTGGTGTGTTGCTGTACTCCAGTAGCGCTACGTAGAGGTCACTCTTTGTGCCTTTTTAAGCAGGTTCTTGACAGTTTGCACAGTTCTTTCCAACTGTCCATTTGACTGAGCGTGTCCTGGACTGGAAGTTGTGTGCTCGAACTCCCAGCAAAACATCTGAACTTGGCGCTTGCATATTGTGGACCATTGTCGGAAACGACAACATCTGCTATGCCATGCCTGACTAATCTAGACTTCATGGCTGTGACGACACATCTGCTCGTAGTTTCAGTCCGTTTGGTGAGCTCTGGATATTTGGAGAACTAGTCGACACAGAGAAGATACTCTGAGATGTTGTAGTGAAACAGATCAGTGCCGATCTTTTCCCACAGTCTTTCTGGTGGACTATGTGGAAGCAGTGGCTCTCGGGTTGCTGCTCTTGTTGGCGTTACAGACAGCGTACTGAGACACAATGTCCTCAATCTGGGTTGACATACCTGTCCTCAATCTGGGTTGACTAACCTGTCCTCAATCTGGGTTGACTAACCTATCCTCAATCTGGGTTGACTAACCTGTCTTCAATCTGGGTTGACTAACCTGTCCTCAATCTGGGTTGACTAACCTGTCCTCAATCTGGGTTGACTAACCTGTCCTCAATCTGGGTTGACTAACCTGGTCAATATAGAATGTCTTTTGCACTTTCTTTGCACTTGCCTCTTCCCAGGTGTGATTCGGCACCTGTTCAGCATTTTCTTGTCTCAGTTGATTTGGTACAATGAGTTTTGCGGCTTTGAACATCAGTCCTGATGTATAGCTGATTTCCTCCTTGAAAATGTCCAGCATGGATGGATTTCTTTGGGAACCACACTCTTTTCACTGGGCCATCCACTCATCGTTGTTACTCCCAGCAGTTGCATTGTGGGATATTCTACTGTTGCTTTCCTGAAGGCTTGTAGCTTCTCCTCTGAGATTGGCAGCGGAGGTGTTATCCAGTTTACCTCCAACTCCTCTCCCAGCAGATCTTCGTGTTCGTTGAAGTTGGCTCTACTGTAAGCGTCTGCTAAGTGCATTTCTTTGCCTGGCTTGTAGGTGACAGTGAGACTGTATCTTTGAAGTCGGAGCAACATCCTCTGCAGCCTTGAAGGAGTGTGATGCAGCAGGCTTCTTGAATATGCTCTCGAGAGGCTAGTGATCACTCAACACCCCTCTGCCATGATCGATGGAACTTTCAGACTTGTACCCCATATCAACTGCCATACAACAGCTCTACCATCTTGGATGGAACTCCTGAACTGGCATCTAGTAAAAGTAATAGGGGTTTATTCATGTCATAGACTATGGTAAAAAACAAAAACAAAAACTGTAGTTGCCATTCAGTGGATCTGTTGCATATCAACGTTGAGTGATGAGCCACCATTAGCATCTATCATCTGGTTTCAGACCACTGGCCAGCATCTGCACCATCTTGGGCATCTGCACCATGGCCCTCATCTGGTTTCAGTAGGACTGACCACTGGCCTCCATCTGGTTTCAGACCATACCTGCACCATGGCCCTCCTGACCACTGGCATCTGCACTAGTAAAAGTAGCATCTGCACCATGGGGTTTATTCACCATGGTCATAGAACTTCCATGTTGGTTTCAGACCATTTTTGCACCATGGCCCTCATCTGTTTTCAGACCACTAAAAAATCTGGTTTCAGAACTGGCCAAAACTGGCCCTTCTGGTTTCAGACCACTGGCCATTAGTTTTTGTTTCAGACCACTGGCCATTAGCATTGCACCATGGTGTCACTCAAGTATGGCTTTTCAGACCACTGGCCATTAGCAGCACCATGGCCCTCATCGTTCAGACCACTGGCCTCATCTGCACCATGGCCCTCATCTGGTTTCAGACCACTGGCCATTAATGATGGCCCTCATCTGGTTTCAGACCACTGGCCATTAGCAAAGCCCTCATCTGGTTTCAGACCACTGGTAGCAGAATGTTCTCATCATCTGGTTTCAGACCACTGGCCATTAGCATCTGCACCAGTGTTCTCATCATCTGGTTTTGCCATTAGCATCTGCACCACGGACCTCACGTTCTCATCATCTGGTTTCAGACCACTGGCCATTAGCATCTGCACCACGGACCTCACGTTCTCATCATCTGGTTTCAGACCACTGGCCATTAGCATCTGCACCATGGCCCTAGTTCTCATCATCTGGTTTCAGACCACTGGCCATTAGCATCTGCACCACGGACCTCACGTTCTCATCATCTGGTTTCAGACCACTGGCCATTAGCATCTGCACCATGGCCCTCACCTCATCATCTGGTTTCAGACCACTGGCCATTAGCATCTGCACCACGGCCCTCGTCTCATCTGGTTTCAGACCACTGGCCATTAGCATCTGCACCACGGCCCTCACGTCTCATCTGGTTTCAGACCACTTTATCTCTGTCATTACCATTTTACATTTCTCCTGTTTAGTTTTAGCATTGTACTCGCTCGTTCTGTGCACCAGCAGCTTGACCAGTCTGCGGTCATGTTCCTCCTTAGTTTCACCACAGACCAACAAATGATCGATGATGACGTCGACGACTCCATCCAGGGCTTCAATCATCTGTGCCAAGGGTCTCTGGAACACCTCAGACGCAGATGAGACACTGAAAGGGTAAACACACAAATCAGATTACATTGTTTAATAGTCACATGTACAGGGTTGCAGGTGTGATTGCAGGGTACAGTGCAAATCTTCAGCTTGGAGCTCCAACATGCAGGACTAAAGTGAAATAGAATAATGACAATGGTCCTAAATAGAATTGAAGTAGAACTATTGGGCATGTTGAAGTTACAGATCTTGGAACTTCTCGAAGTAAAGTTTAATCTGTCAGAACTCTTGGTTCGCGGCCAATACAGAGAATATCTTAGCGTTTGGCATGTTGGACACAACTTCCTCAACAGTGAGCAGTTGGTATTGTTCCTGTTTGATCGCTTTGTTTATTTTATTATTATTATTATTTTTAAATTGTAGTCTTCTGTCTAATGTATTTTGCGTTATATATGTCGGACCACAGTAAGACTAGCGGTCGCCATTGGCTAATGAGGATCCTAATAAATCACGTCAAATCTATACATATCCGGATCGTGTTAGGTTTGTCCACAGTGACCATACTACTAACCCTGTCTGTCAGTTCTGTTTGCTTAGTGATTCACTTCCTTGTGTCCGCTCTGTTTAGTTCCTCAGCGATCTTGTCTTTGAGAGGAACTGGAACCTTTCTCTGGGTGTGTTCAACTGGTGGGTCTAACTGTATATGACTGTATATGACATGGTCCTGGCATGCATCCTAGACCAGAAAACAGATCTTCAAAGTCTTTCAGTATGTCAATATCTTTGAATGTGATATTTTGTTTTATATATATTTTTTATTTCACCTTTATTTAACCAGGTAGACAAGTTGAGAACAAGTTCTCATTTACAATTGCGACCTGGCCAAGATAAAGCAAAGCAGTTCGACACATACAACGACACAGAGTTACACATGGAGTAAAACAAACATACTGTCAATAATACAGTATAAACAAGTCTATATACAATGTGAGCAAATGAGGTGAGAAGGGAGGTAAAGGCAAAAAAGGCCATGGTGGCAAAGTAAATACAATATAGCAAGTAAAACACTGGAATGGTAGTTTTGCAATGGAAGAATGTGCAAAGTAGAAATAATAATGGGGTGCAAAGGAGCAAAATAAATAAATAAATAAAATACAGTAGGGAAAGAGGTAGTTGTTTGGGCTAAATTATAGGTGGGCTATGTACAGGTGCAGCAAGATGAGATAAGGGGGGACTTTGTAGATGACATGGAGCCAGTGGGTTTGGCGACGAGTATGAAGCGAGGGCCAGCCAACGAGAGCGTACAGGTCGCAATGGTGGGTAGTATATGGGGCTTTGGTGACAAAACGGATTGCACTGTGATAGATTGCATCCAATTTGTTGAGTAGGGTATTGGAGGCTATTTTGTAAATGACATCGCCAAAGTCGAGGATTGGTAGGATGGTCAGTTTTACAAGGGTATGTTTGGTAGCATGAGTGAAGGATGCTTTGTTGCGAAATAGGAAGCCAATTCTAGATTTAACTTTGGATTGGAGATGTTTGATATGGGTCTGGAAGGAGAGTGTTATGTGTTCTGTTCACCATGCTTAGTTGTAGACATTGCTGGAGCATCTCTTTCAATCATCTGTAACTCAACCTTGTGTCTATGTACTATGTACACACCGATTCATGACCCAACGGCGACATCTGCTGGCAGTTTTCAGTTGGACTGCTTCAACTTTTCTCTGTCCAAGCGAGTTGAAGATATTACTTTGCATTCAGCGTTACAAGTGTCAAGCTTGTATGTTACATCTTAGTTGTTTATTCTCAGTCCATTTATTTTTGTCACCGTCCATATCTACTGACACCTTGGTTCGAATCTTGGCTGTATCACAACCAGACGTAATTGGGAGTCCCATAGGGTGGCGCACAATTGGCACCAGCGCCGTCCGGATTTGGCCGGTGTATGCCATCATTGCAAAACATTATTTGTTGTTAACCGTCTTGCCTAGTTAAATAAAAGGTTAAATTTAAACAAGAATATATATCTGATGTGACAACTTCAATGTGTTTTAATTTTCCAGTAATCTCAACTTCAATTGTGCCTAGGAACATACTGTCATTCTCCTCACTGCTCAACGGTGTGCATTATCCTCGGTTGGCTCTAATATTCTTCTTCTTTTGGCAGGATTTACATACTTGACCATAGGCTGGGCATTTTCTGTGCTCATGCTTGCAACCACATCTATTGCAATTTACACACATGTTTAGTTCATCTTGAGTTGCCTTTACTCTGTTCTTCTTGAACCTCTGCAGTACTGATACTTTTTATATGGTGTACTTCAACTTCCTCATTGACCATTTTTACCCGACTGGACGTGATTTTACTAGCACAACACACAATATCTTTAGCCAATGTGAGATCTGCCTCTTTCAACAGCTTGTCTCTTTTTCTGTTTCAGCGTGGCAATTGTCTTTCTCGCCTTCGGCAAATTCAAACCTGTTGCATACCTTGATTGCCTCCTCTCCCGCGATGTCTAGAACGTAGCAGATTGCACTTTTTCCTCCTTTTCAGCAATGCCACTCGCGGTCAGAAACAATTCAAACTTGTGTATCCAAATCTTCCAGTCTTCAACAAAAATGTCCTTGTAGACAAGCTAGATGTTGGTTGTAACAGAGCCATCTTCTATTTTTCGCGGTTTATTCTGACACCATGTTATGTTGTTACAATATTAATGAGCCGGACAAAAAAAAGTACAGTATCTCCAAAGTTATAAAAAAAATCTAGTATCTCTGCCCGTGCCTGTTTACCACAGGGTCATTGCTATCCGGGTTCCCTTGGACGTCCCTACCACACATTGAATCTGTTAAATGGTTATGGTTACGTTAGGGGTTTTAGAGTAGGGACAAAGATATTTATAGCCCCTTCTGTCTGTGTTAGGGACGTCCCAATGATTCCAACACTGACACTTGCCACAGAGGCTTGTAAAGCCAATGAAAACAACCTCGGGAGTTTAAATGTCCGTTGAGCAAACCAACGCTAAAATGGGGGAGAGAGGCTAGGGCTGTATTTGAAAATGTATAAATTATGCAAATACAAAACATATTAGCAGTTTCTATGATATTACCATAAATTCCTGATATCAATACAACGTTTGATATATACACTAAACCTTTACTATGAATTTCAGGATACGAACGTTTGACTTAACCCCCCAACCATTATCATGTTGGAATCTTCCCATGTCAAAGTTGACGTGCTTTACTGTCATGTCTTTGTTGCTTCAATGCTAGCAAGTCCAGCGCGAAAGTGATTGAGCACAGTTGTTTTTAAGAAAGAAATAACAAATTCAACAATTTCTGTAATAGGTATGTATGCATTTGATTAATTACATATAATTTGTATTCATTTGATAACGAACCAGCTCATTGCTAGCTAGTAAAGTTAGCAAGTCATTCATCCATGCTAATTAGCGAAATAGCTAGCTAGCTTGCTTGCTAACCAGTGAATAGCTATGCTATCTTGACTATCCATAATGACTTTTAATACGCCAAATCCAGTGGGTTAGCCAACATTGATGTTGATTTTAAGTATACTATAGACGAAGTCGGAGTTAGAATGTGTGTTGGCTGTTTACTTTGTTGACAAAGCAGCGCTGGTTGTCTGCTAACGTAAGCTAGCTAGCTGCCAAAGCGCCTCTAACTACTTGTCTAGGACAAATATCCTTTTTGAGTTCTCGCCCCGATACACTGTTGCTAATTCTACAAAGCCAGGCAGTTTACAAGAATGATGTGCTATATCCAAATCAGAATATTAATGTCTCATCAACATGAATATTGATCTATCTAACAAAGTAAATCCAAGATGGAAGAAAAGCTGTATGGATCAGTGCCTGTCCCCTCGGAATATCTTCAACAGTGGTGAGTTCTTACGCCGTCAAAAACAAGAAGCCCAGGACATTTTGAACGAACTCCCTCCTTCATCCCCTGAATGGCAAAATGTTATGAATCTGAAATAACAGCATGTTTTTGTTTGCTTCTGATGGATTGTGCTATCTGAATCACCTAAATGCTTTGAATTGAGTTTACCACAGAACGACCTGTCTTTACTTGCAAGCCTAGATAATTGTAAGACTGAATTATGAGGACGAATTGTGCAATTGATACTATCAACAGTTATGATAAAAGTGTGGGTGTGGGTGTGTGTGTACACCCACACTGGCCAAACCCAGATGGCGATGGGCCAATTTTGCACATACAGTCTGCATACACACACACACACATATATATATATATATATATATATATATATATATATACATATCACATATAGACTGGCTTTCCAGTTCAGCGTCATCTAGGTGATACCATGCAGGTGCTGTGCTTCCTCAAACTGTTCAACATGCAGGTGGTATAGGCAATAACAGGTTGCTTCTATGCTGTAGAAGCTGTGTCTACTGTAAGCTACCATGTGAATATGGTGGAGGTAGGTCTACCTTTTCTGGACCTTCTGGTACCTTTGAGGAGTCTGGGATTCTGAATGTCCTCGAGGGCATGGTGTATTTGTTTCACAGGACTCACAAATATATTTACAATATTTATACTGGGGCTCTCACTGCAATATATTTTGGCTGTAGAATTAATACTGGGGGTTCTTTTCTTTTGTCTTCCTTGTACAGGATTCAGTCAGCTCAACAGCTTCAGGCTCTGCAGGGCCAGTATCCGGGCATCAACCATCACCACAGTCCTCACCCTCACTACACAGAGGAAACAAGAGAGGAGAGAGTAATGACACATGCACATATGGCTGTCAATGATGAGCTCATGGCTCAGCAAGAACCTGCCAACTTAGCGAAAGGTACCCTGCTTCTTCATTCCCACAGAGCTGTATTCAATAACAATAAGGACATGATCCTCAATGTATTGCTTGCCCAATGGATTTGAAGTTGATTTATTTGTGAGAGAAGTGTTCTTTTGATGCATTTCCCCACAGATTAAAAACAAATGTAAAACAAGTGTAACTCTTGTTTTTGTCGCACTGCTTAGCTTTATCTTGGCCAGGTTGCAGTTGTAAATAAGAACTTGTTCTCAACTGGCCTACCTGGTTAAATAAAGTTGAAAAAAAAATACTTCATCAACAAATTGTTTGGAAGGTTAACAGCAAGGTGATTGGGAGTTCTCTCTACCTCTTGCAGCTCCAGCGAAAAAGCGAGGGAGAACAGCACAACCAAAGGAACCCAAGCCACCCAAAATTCCCAAGCCCCCCAAGGCCAAACCGGGCCCCAAGCCCAAGAAAGGCAAGGAGGGTCAAGAGGCTGACGGCACGCAGGAGAAGATGGACGAGACCGTCCAGAAGGTCAGGAAGAAACGAGACCGATTCAAGGGCATGACGGAAGATGAGGTCATGAGCAGAACTCTGACTGACATTCTTGACTACAACTTGGACTATGTCATTGTGAGTTCTACCTGTTTGTCACTTTATGCCAGACATTATTATTATTATTATTATTAATGATATGAGACTGAAAATCGAGCTACTCATTTGTTTCCAGCTGCAAAATGTTTTCTGTTGCAAGCCCTAAGGCAGTGTTTCCCAACACTGGTCCTCCAGTACCCCCAACAGTACACTGTTTTATTGTAACCCCGGACAAGCACACCTGATTCAACTTGTCAACTAATCATCATGCCCTCAATGAGTTGAATGAGGTGTGTTTGGATACAATTAAACTGTGCACTGTTGTAGGTACTGTAGAACCAGTGTTGAGAAACACTGCAATAATGAACACAACCCAGTTGCATGATGTGAATCTCTCTGTTCTAGATTGGAATCAACCCAGGTCTGGTGGCAGCCTATGTTGGACGATGGTTCCCTGGCCCTGGAAACCATTTCTGTAAGTTGCTTTAGTAGATATTTAGTCTTGATTTGGTGTGTGAACAGCTGTCAGGAACTCTTATTTTGAAAATATTTTCTATTTTTAGTCTGCGCTTTCATTATCTCGACACCGTTTATGAATCAACTGAAATCGCAAAACTTTAAATTCAAGGCATCGTAACTGCAATGTTTTCCTATGCTTAGGGAGCAGAGCATTACAAAGTTGACCTCAATTTCAGAAGAATAATGGTACGACAAATTTAATGAGAACATGTCCTCATCAGGGAAGTGCCTGTTCTTGTCTGGATTCACTGATGAGCAGCTCAACCACATGAGTGACACCAGCCTGCCAGCGAAATATAAGATCGGTTTCACCAACATGGTGGCAAGGACAACGCCTGGAAGCAAAGACCTTTCAACGTAAGCTTAGGAAGAAAATAATCAAATCCTTAAGTCAGTCAGCAATGTGCTGAGAGATGACGAGTGAGACAATAGAGTATATGTCAAACAGTGGCCACACGGCAACATATAAATGGAATACAGTGTTTGACATCTTATGTTAATTCACAGCAAAGAGCTACGTGAGGGTGCCTTAATTCTTGTGGAAAAGCTGAAGACGTACAAGCCTCTCATAGCTGTTTTCAATGGAAAATGTAAGTAGCCACAAAAACCCTGCTAGAGAGGAGAAAATGCCAGTTGCAAGACCTTTCCATTGAAATTCCATATTAAGCGTTGAAATTGTTTCTTTTCAGGTATCTATGAAATGTTCTGCAGAGAGATGTTTGGAAAAAAGCCCAAGAAACTTGACTTTGGTCTGCAGCCACACAAGATACCTGACTGTGAAGTGGTAAGGGCTCTGCTTCCTGATAGTCTGATGTGGTGCTCTGTTACCTGGTAGTCTGATGTGGTGCTCTGTTACCTGGTAGTCTGATGTATAAGACTTCCTGTTCGTGGTTTATTGGGGGTGTGGCTTTCAGTTAGTTAATTTTGGCCACCCATCCCATGAAAGTGAATGTCATTTCAGTGCGCTGCTTGCTATGAATTCTATATGATGGTGCATGTTTAGGTTAAGACACTGACAAGTAGAGCGTAATATCTTTATTTTTCTTTGGCGCAATCTGATTGGGTGGGCCTGACTCCCCAGTGGGTTGGCCCAGGCTTGTGCGGGTGATTATTAACCCCCAAGAGTTGATTGACGCACCGGTGCGTCATAGTAACATTAAACAATGGCCATCTAAATCAGTTAGTTTAAGGTAGAAATCTTTTCTCTTTTTTTTGCATTGGATGCGTCTCCATCCACCACATCTGCCGATGTGGAACTTCTGCATCCGCGGTAAAAGGTGGCAGAGCTAGAGCGGTATTTGTCAGACCATGAGACGTCCCGAAAATCACTTCTCACCAAAACGTATGTAGCATATTACTACCACTGTGTGTCACGGGACTCGTCTGAAGTCGGTACAGTCGATGTGCCAACTTTTTGTTTGTAGGGTCCAAACCACTTGGGTTACAAACTAATGTGACCCCACTGTTGAAAGGGGAGATTCTCACGAACACGATGGTGTTCTCCGTTTCTCTATGACCCCCATGGGACTCGTCTGAAGGTAACCTGGTACCAGCTTTTTTATTTTTATGAATGGAAGTATCAATCAAATCAATTACATTTATTTATAAAGCCCTTTTACACCAGCAGATGACAGTGCTTATAAAGAAACCCAGCCTAAAAACCCAAACAGCAAGCAATGCAGGTGTAGAAGCACGGTGGCTAGGAAAAACTCCCTAGAAAGGCAGGAACCTAGGAAGAAACCTAGAGAGGAACCAGGCTCTGAGGGTGGACAACCGGGTAGAGAGGAACCAGGCTCTGAGGGTGGACAGTCCTCCTCTGGCTGTACCTAGAGAGGAACCAGGCTCTGAGGGTGGACAGTCCTCCTCTGGCTGTACCGGGTAGAGAGGAACCAGGCTCTGAGGGTGGACAGTCCTCCTCTGGCTGTACCGGGTAGAGAGGAACCAGGCTCTGAGGGGTGGACAGTCCTCCTCTGGCTGTACCGGGTGGAGATTGAAGGTACCCAAAAAAGGGGTTAAATATGTATAAGAACTAAAATATTTCCTGAGCTTTCTTATCTCTTAGATCTAGGACAAACATATCAAAACCTTATTCCTTATGATACATTTTTAACTTTGTTTGCAGCTTTGTCTTTGTTTGCTGCCATATAAATGTGTTATTCAATTAGTTTCTCTGGGATATAGTAGTTCAAGCAACAACAAAAAAATATATACATACATACAGTGGGGCAAAAAAGTATTTAGTCAGCCACCAATTGTGCAAGTTCTCCCACTTAAAAAAAAAGAAAGGCCTGTAATTGTCGTCATAGGTACACATCAACTATGACAGACAAAATGAGAGAAAAAATCCAGAAAATCACATTGTAGGATTTTTAATGAATTGATTAATGAATTGATTTGCAAATTATGGTGGAAAATAAGTATTTGGTCACCTACAAACAAGCAAGATTTCTGGCTCTCACAGACCTGTAACTTCTTCTTTAAGAGGCTCGCTCCTCTGTCCTCCACTCGTTACCTCTATTAATGGCACCTGTTTGAACTTGTTATCAGTATAAAAGACACCTGTCCACAACCTCAAACAGTCACACTCCAAACTCCACTATGGCCAAGACCAAAGAGCTGTCAAAGGACACCAGAAACATAATTGTAGACCTGCACCAGGCTGGGAAGACTGAATCTGCAATAGGTAAGCAGCTTGGTTTGAAGAAATCAACTGTGGGAGCAAATATTAGGATATGGAAGACATACAAGACCACTGATAATCTCCCTCGATATGGGGCTCCACGCAAGATCTCACCCCGTGGGGTCAAAATGATCACAAGTACGGTGAGCAAAGAACCACACGGGGGGACCTAGTGAATGACCTGCAGAGAGCTGGGACCAAAGCCTACCATCAGTAACACACTACGCCGCCAGGGACTCAAATCCTGCAGTGCCAGATGTGTCCCCCTGCTTAAGCCAGTACATGTCCAGGCCTGTCTGAAGTTTGCTGGAGAGCATTTGGATGATCCAGAAGAAGATTGGGAGAATGTCATATGGTCAGATTAAACCAAAATATTACTTTTTGGGTAAAAACTCAACTTGTTGTGTTTGGAGGACAAAGAATGCTGAGTTGCATCCAAAGAACACCATACCTACTGTGAAGCATGGGGGTGGAAACATCATGCTTTGGGGCTGTTTTTCTGCAAAGGGACCAGGACGACTGATCCGTCTAAAGGAAAGAATGAATGGGGCCATGTATCGTGAGATTTTGAGTGAAAACCTCCCATCAGCAAGGGCATTGAAGATGAAACATGGCTGGGTCTTTCAGCATGACAATGATCCCAAACACACCACCCGGGCAACGAAGGAGTGGTTTCATAAGAAGCATTTCAAGGTCCTGGAGTGCCTAGCCAGTCTCCAGATCTCAACCCCATAGAAAATCTTTGGAGGGAGTTGAAAGTCCGTGTTGCCCAGCAACAGCCCCAAAACATCACTGCTCTAGAGGAGATCTGCATGGAGGAATGGGCCAAAAACGTTTGACCTCTGTCATTGCCAACAAAGGGTATATAAACTTTTATTGACCAAATAGTTATTTTCCACTATAATTTGCAAATAAATAAATGTAAAATCCTACAATGTAATTGCCTAGATTTTTTTTCTCATTTTGTCTGTCAAAGTTGAAGTGTACCTATAATGATAATTACAGGCCTCATCTTTAAGTGGGAGAACTTGAACAATTGGTGGCTGACAAAATACTTTTTTGCCCCACTGTGTATCTATATATACAGTGCTTTACGAAAGTATTCGGCCCCCTTGAACTTTGCGACCTTTTGCCACATTTCAGGCTTCAAACATAAATATATAAAACTGTATTTTTTTGTGAAGAATCAACAGCAAGTGGGACACAATCATGAAGTGGAACGACATTTATTGGATATTTCAAACCTTTTTAACAAATCAAAAACTGAAAAATTGGGCGTGCAAAGTTATTCAGCCCTCTTAAGTTAATACTTTGTAGCGCCACCTTTTGCTGCGATTACAGCTGTAAGTCGCTTGGGGTATGTCTTTCAGTTTTGCACATCGAGAGACTGAATTTTTTCCCCATTCCTCCTTGCAAAACAGCTCGAGCTCAGTGAGGTTGGATGGAGAGCATTTGTGAACAACAGTTTTCAGTTCTTTCCACAGATTCTCGATTGGATTCAGGTCTGGACTTTGACTTGGCCATTCCATTGTAGATTTTGCTTTATGTTTTGGATCATTGTCTTGTTGGAAGACAAATCTCCGTCCCAGTCTCAGGTCTTTTGCAGACTCCATCAGGTTTTCTTCCAGAATGGTCCTGTATTTGGCTCCATCCATCTTCCCATCAATTTTAACCATCTTCCCTGTCCCTGCTGAAGAAAAGCAGGCCCAAACCATGATGCTGCCACCACCATGTTTGACAGTGGGGATGATGTGTTCAGGGTGATGAGCTGTGTTGCTTTTACGCCAAACATAACGTTTTGCATTGTTGCCAAAAAGTTCAATTTTGGTTTCATCTGACCAGAGCACCTTCTTCCACATGTTTGGTGTGTCTCCCAGGTGGCTTGTGGCAAACTTTAAACAACACCTTTTATGGATATCTTTAAGAAATGGCTTTCTTCTTGCCACTCTTCCATAAAGGCCAGATTTGTGCAATATACGACTGATTGTTGTCCTATGGACAGAGTCTTCCACCTCAGCTGTAGATCTCTGCAGTTCATCCAGAGTGATCATGGGCCTCTTGGCTGCATCTCTGATCTGGTCTTGGTAGATTTGCAGTGGTCTGATACTCCTTCCATTTCAATATTATCGCTTGCACAGTGCTCCTTGGGATGTTTAAAGCTTGGGAAATCTTTTTGTATCCAAATCCGGCTTTAAACTTCTTCACAACAGTATCTCGGACCTGCCTGGTGTGTTCCTTGTTCTTCATGATGCTCTCTGCGCTTTTAACGGACCTCTGAGACTATCACAGTGCAGGTGCATTTATACGGAGACTTGATTACACACAGGTGGATTGTATTTATCATCATTAGTCATTTAGGTCAACATTGGATCATTCAGAGATCCTCACTGAACTTCTGGAGAAAGTTTGCTGCACTGAAAGTAAAAAGGGGCTGAATAATTTTGCACGCCCAATTTTTCAGTTTTGATTTGTTAAAAAGTTTGAAATATCCAATAAATGTCGTTCCACTTCATGATTGTGTCCCACTTGCTGTTGATTCTTCACAAAAAAATACAGTTTTATATCTTTATGTTTGAAGCCTGAAATGTGGCAAAAGGTCGCAAAGTTCAAGGGGGCCGAACACTTTCGCAAGGCACTATATATATATATATATATATATATCTTTAAATATATTTTGTTCATTAAAGGGGTCCTAAAATGTAAAATCAAATTGCTAAATGATCCATAGTATGACCATCTTAAAACAATTCCACATGTCGGCTTAGACTTTTTAAAGAATGAACTATGATCATTGGGCATACAGAGGAAGTACAGTACCATTCCCCTTTTGAAATGACACCGTATAACCCTGCCCTCTCCCCGACAGGCGTTGTATTTGATGCCGTCGTCCAGTGCCCGCTGTGCCCAGTTCCCCGTGCCCAGGACAAAGTGCACTTCTACATCAAGCTGAGGGAATTAAGGGACCAGCTCAGGGCGTGGCCAGAACAGACGACATTCAGGAGTTGGAGTACACCTTTGACCTGGGACTGGCCAAGGGTAAGAGAACGTACTGCAGAGTGCTCTGAGTATTCAATTACATTTACATGAAAGCACATCAAATGTCAATTATTATTAAAAGGTGAATTTTAAAATGAAAAGCCATCACAGTTCTGCCCAGTCTCATGACCTTGTTCATCTGAGTGAGCTGTATGAGAACAGTCTTGTTCATCTGAGTGAGCTGTATGAGAACAGTCTTGTTCATCTGAGTGAGCTGTATGAGAACAGTCTTGTTCATCTGAGTGAGCTGTATGAGAACAGTCTTGTTCATCTGAGTGAGCTGTATGAGAACAGTCTTGTTCATCTGAGTGAGCTGTATGAGAACAGTCTTGTTCATCTGAGTGAGCTGTATGAGAACAGTCTTGTTCATCTGAGTGAGCTGTATGAGAACAGTCTTGTTCATCTGAGTGAGCTGTATGAGAACAGTCTTGTTCATCTGAGTGAGCTGTATGAGAACAGTCTTGTTCATCTGAGTGAGCTGTATGAGAACAGTCTTGTTCATCTGAGTGAGCTGTATGAGAACAGTCTTGTTCATCTGAGTGAGCTGTATGAGAACAGTCTTGTTCATCTGAGTGAGCTGTATGAGAACAGTCTTGTTCATCTGAGTGAGCTGTATGAGAACAGTCTCATGACCTTGTTCATCTGAGTGAGCTGTATGAGAACAGTCTCATGACCTTGTTCATCTGAGTGAGCTGTATGAGAACAGTCTTGTTCATCTGAGTGAGCTGTATGAGAACAGTCTTGTTCATCTGAGTGAGCTGTATGAGAACAGTCTTGTTCATCTGAGTGAGCTGTATGAGAACAGTCTTGTTCATCTGAGTGAGCTGTATGAGAACAGTCTTGTTCATCTGAGTGAGCTGTATGAGAACAGTCTTGTTCATCTGAGTGAGCTGTATGAGAACAGTCTTGTTCATCTGAGTGAGCTGTATGAGAACAGTCTTGTTCATCTGAGTGAGCTGTATGAGAACAGTCTTGTTCATCTGAGTGAGCTGTGAGAACAGTCTTGTTCATCTGAGTGAGCTGTATGAGAACAGTCTTGTTCATCTGAGTGAGCTGTATGAGAACAGTCTTGTTCATCTGAGTGAGCTGTATGAGAACAGTCTTGTTCATCTGAGTGAGCTGTATGAGAATAGTCTTGTTCATCTGAGTGAGCTGTATGAGAATAGTCTTGTTCATCTGAGTGAGCTGTATGAGAACAGTCTTGTTCATCTGAGTGAGCTGTATGAGAACAGTCTTGTTCATCTGAATGAGCTGTATGAGAACAGTCTTGTTCATCTGAATGAGCTGTATGAGAACAGTCTTGTTCATCTGAGTGAGCTGTATGAGAACAGTCTTGTTCATCTGAGTGAGCTGTATGAGAACAGTCTTGTTCATGTGAGTGAGCTGTATGAGAACAGTCTTGTTCATCTGAGTGAGCTGTATGAGAACAGTCTTGTTCATGGTAACAGTTTGTTTGTTCCATAGAAATACGTTTATTTAATTTTGTGTTTTCTCCCCCCTACAGAGGACGCCAAGAGGATGGCGATTAAAGAGGAGGCGTACGACCCGGGCTATGAGGCGGCCTTTGGCGGCGCATATGGCGAGGGTGGGCCGGGGCCTGAAGAGGGCCAGAGCAATGGCAACGGGCACTGTAACTTCTCGTCGGCGGAAAACACAGGTCAGTACAGAGATGCCTTGATGGACCTTAGAACTGGGATAAGCAGTAACTAGTTATATGGTATAGGCTCCCCACAGCAGGGTTGTCGATACACACACCTGCTGAGTACGGCTGGGTGGAGGACCGGAGGGGGGGGCGGGGCAGCGCCCCTCTTTTAACTCATATCTTTTCATGTTTTAACACCTGTAACTGTCATTATCTGCAATCTAGAGCAAAAAAAAAAAGACCTGAGATGATAACATAAAGTAATGATTCTGTTCCATTCTTTGGGGAGAACCCTGCCACAGGACACGCATTAAAAATGGCAGTTAACACAAATGACAAAAGTATTTAAGCATCCTCACCTTGAAATGAGTAGATTCCAGGAGGTATTGTGATCCACACACTGGATGTGTATGTACCCTGAATACCTCCTCCCTGGACACTGTTACCCGTCTCTGTTGGAGAGCTGGAAGTAATGTGGCTGATATTCTAGCCAGCCCTTCAGAAGGCAACCATGAAGTGCCATATTGTGTATTCCTGTCCAAGATGTTCAGATGTTTAGGAGTGTCTCGGGGTTGATGTGGAATGCAGGGATAGTATACTATAGAAACACAGTCACATTGCTGTTGGCCTAAATAAACAAGACTGAATGATGTTTTGAATCCAACTAGCCAGCCTATAGAATATTTTGAATCTCACTGTCGAGCTAACTGGGACATAACCTGATATTAATGAGTCATTAATATTAAAGACTAGGGTTTTTCCTACCATTATACACTTTCTGTACCATACCGGGATATATGGTATTACTTTAAAGGGACGCTATTTGTGATGTTTTTTTTTACGCACAAAACAATTTAGGCATCATGGATCTTGATCCAGGAAGGGGTTGAATATCTCTGTTCTAACCAAGAAGCTTGATCTTACCACCTAGACACTTAGCTAGCAAGTTAGCAAAACAAAATGCATAGCTGGAGCCCTGAGATGGATATCATTTGTTTGACACATCTTAGATAGTTAACTTGTAGTTACAAGCAGTGGCGTAGCACGCACCCCCGTGAGGTTGGGGGGGGGTGAAAATCATACCTTCAGTAATACCCTGGTATACTGTATATCGTCCAAGCCTATTAAAGAGTACGAGGATTGCTGTGGTCTGTAATGTACCTAGGAGACACATGCCAGAGACTACAGATGAAAAATGAGCTATCCCGCTAAATCTGGTGCAATGACATGTCATACATGGTCCATGACAAGTAAACAATAAACACCAGGGACAACCGTAGTCAGCCAGTCCAATAAACACCAGGGACAAACGTAGTCAGCCAGTCCAATAAACACCAGGGACAACCGTAGTCAGCCAGCCCAATAAACACCAGGGACAAACGTAGTCAGCCAGTCCAATAAACACCAGGGACAAACGTAGTCAGCCAGTCCAATAAACACCAGGGACAACCGTAGTCAGCCAGCCCAATAAACACCAGGGACAAACGTAGTCAGCCAGTCCAATAAACACCAGGGACAACCGTAGTCAGCCAGCCCAATAAACACCAGGTTCAACCGTAGTCAGCCAGTCCAATAAACACCAGGGACAACCGTAGTCAGCCAGCCCAATAAACACCAGGGACAAACGTAGTCAGCCAGTCCAATAAACACCAGGGACAACCGTAGTCAGCCAGCCCAATAAACACCAGGGACAAACGTAGTCAGCCAGTCCAATAAACACCAGGGACAAACGTAGTCAGCCAGTCCAATAAACACCAGGGACAAACGTAGTCAGCCAGCCCAATAAACACCAGGGACAAACGTAGTCAGCCAGTCCAATAAACACCAGGGACAACCGTAGTCAGCCAGTCCAATAAACACCAGGGACAAACGTAGTCAGCCAGCCCAATAAACACCAGGTTCAACCGTAGTCAGCCAGTCCAATAAACACCAGGGACAAACGTAGTCAGCCAGCCCAATAAACACCAGGGACAAACGTAGTCAGCCAGTCCAATAAACACCAGGGACAAACGTAGTCAGCCAGCCCAATAAACACCAGGGACAAACGTAGTCAGCCAGTCCAATAAACACCAGGGACAACCGTAGTCAGCCAGCAACACCAGGGACAAACGTAGTCAGCCAGCCCAATAAACACCAGGTTCAACCGTAGTCAGCCAGTCCAATAAACACCAGGGACAAACGTAGTCAGCCAGTCCAATAAACACCAGGGACAAACGTAGTCAGCCAGTCCAATAAACACCAGGGACAACCGTAGTCAGCCAGTCCAATAAACACCAGGGACAAACGTATTTCAGCCAGCCCAATAAACACCAGGTTCAACCGTAGTCAGCCAGTCCAATAAACACCAGGGACAAACGTAGTCAGCCAGTCCAATAAACACCAGGGACAACCGTAGTCAGCCAGCCCAATAAACACCAGGATCCAGGGACAACCGTAGTCAGCCAGCCCAATAAACACCAGGATCCAGGGACAACCGTAGTCAGCCAGTCCAATAAACACCAGGGACAAACGTAGTCAGCCAGTCCAATAAACACCAGGGACAACCGTAGTCAGCCAGTCCAATAAACACCAGGGACAACCGTAGTCAGCCAGCCCAATAAACACCAGGATCCAGGGACAACCGTAGTCAGCCAGCCCAATAAACACCAGGGACAAACATAGTCAGCCAGTCCAATAAACACCAGGGACAACCGTAGTCAGCCAGTCCAATAAACACCAGGATCCAGGGACAACCGTAGTCAGCCAGCCCAATAAACACCAGGATCCAGGGACAACCGTAGTCAGCCAGCCCAATAAACACCAGGGACAAACGTAGTCAGCCAGCCCAATAAACACCAGGGACAAACGTAGTCAGCCAGTCCAATAAACACCAGGGACAACCGTAGTCAGCCAGTCCAATAAACACCAGGGACAACCGTAGTCAGCCAGCCCAATAAACACCAGGGTCCAGGGACAACCGTAGTCAGCCAGCCCAATAAACACCAGGGACAAACGTAGTCAGCCAGTCCAATAAACACCAGGGACAACCGTAGTCAGCCAGTCCAATAAACACCAGGGACAACCGTAGTCAGCCAGCCCAATAAACACCAGGGTCCAGGGACAACCGTAGTCAGCCAGCCCAATAAACACCAGGGACAAACGTAGTCAGCCAGTCCAATAAACACCAGGGACAACCGTAGTCAGCCAGCCCAATAAACACCAGGGACAAACGTAGTCAGCCAGCCCAATAAACACCAGGATCCAGGGACAACCGTAGTCAGCCAGCCCAATAAACACCAGGGTCCAGGGACAACAGTAGTCAGCCAGCCCAATAAACACCAGGATCCAGGGACAACCGTAGTCAGCCAGCCCAATAAACACCAGGGTCCAGGGACAACCGTAGTCAGCCAGCCCAATAAACACCAGGGTCCAGGGACAACCGTAGTCAGCCAGCCCAATAAACACCAGGGTCCAGGGACAACCGTAGTCAGCCAGTCCAATAAACACCAGGGACAAACGTAGTCAGCCAGCCCAATAAACACCAGGGTCCAGGGACAACCGTAGTCAGCCAGCCCAATAAACACCAGGATCCAGGGTCAACCGTAGTCAGCCAGCCCAATAAACACTAGGGACAACCGTAGTCAGCCAGCCCAATAAACACCAGGGACAACCGTAGTCAGCCAGCCCAATAAACACCAGGGACAACCGTAGTCAGCTAGCCCAATAAACACCAGGGACAACCGTAGTCAGCCAGCCCAATAAACACCAGGGACAACCGTAGTCAGCCAGCCCAATAAACACCAGGGACAACCGTAGTCAGCCAGCCCAAGCAGGGCATATATGCTCAATTGTGACAACAAATGATGTATACAAAACAAGTAGAAGGCCAAAATGAAAGATTCAAACAATGTCCTCCTCACTCTGCAATGACCTGCTAATCACCCGCACCTGTGAACAATCACAAACTTATGTTGCTGTCACTCGCAGCACCTAGTCCGGATGCTGCTGCCCCCTATGTGTGATTTGTAGTGGACGGGTTTATCTTTGGCCTAGGTAACATGGTCCAGTCACCTCAGATGTTATTTTATTCTAGTTTCAGACGCTGTCGAGAAGGCAGACACTTCTCAACTTCCTGCCGCCACCGCCGCTGCCACAGAGGGACAACTCCCGGACGGACAGTGGATGATGCAGTCTTTTGCTGATCAGATTCCAGACATTGGGGGCTCTAAAGAGCCCCAGGCATGGGCGGGCAATGTATAAGGAAGGGGATAGGGCTACTAACTAGCCCTATCTGGACGTACAGAGACCTCAACCCACACATCCTTAATCCCTTCCTTCAACAAGACACTGCACCTCAGTTTGAAGACTCAAATTGTAGCCTTTTCATTTTTTTGTCAAGTTGTATTAGCCATTTTATGGATTTACACATTTAACTACTTGATAGATGGAATTTTGAAAATTGAGGATTTTTTAAATTCAAATATTTTATCCTGTTTTGTCATCATGTGTGTTTTGATTGGTGGTCTTTTAATGTGAAATCAGGGACTTGACAATGATTCTTGATTGTCTTTGGAGATTGTCACCTATTTAAATCTTTTGCTTATTTTGTTGTCATACTGTACTTGGCCACAGGATGGCACAGTAGGTGTAAGCAAAGCGGGACACTTCTGATATTACAAATGGCCCTAAATCAGACTTTTACACATGAACAGTCAGTCCCAAATGAACCTGTGGCAAAACACACACACTGTATGCAACTGGAAGTCATGCATAGTGAAGTGTAGGATTAGAGAACAGGTACTGAGTGATATGTGAACAAACTAAACATGGTCCAAAAGTGATTCCACAGAGAGCTGTTTTATAGTGGATTTACATTACTGAAGGTGGGTGCTGTTCTCTTGTTGCTTTATGATCCGTTTAGTATGTTTCTGAACATTTTTGTTCATTAAAGCTTAAAATCCTTAAAACGTTACATACATACATACAGTGGTTTAGTCAGCCACCAATTGTGCAAGTTCTCCCACTTAAAAAGATGAGAGAGGCCTGTAATTTTCATCATAGGTACACTTCAACTATGACAGACAAAATGAGAAAAAAAAATCCAGAAAATCACATTGTAGGATTTTTTAATTTATTTATTTACATATTATGGTGGAAAATAAGTATTTGGTCAATAGCAAAAGTTTATCTCAATACTTTGTTATATACCCTTTGTTGGCAATGACAGAAGTCAAACGTTTTCTGTAAGTCTTCACAAGGTTTTCACACACTGTTGCTGGTATTTTGGCCCATTCCTCCATGCAGATCTCCTCTAGAGCAGTGATGTTTTGGGGCTGTTGCTGGGCAACACGGACTTTTAACTCCAAAGATTTTCTATGGGGTTGAGATCTGGAGACTGGCTAGGCCACTCCTGGACTTTGAAATGCTTCTTACAAAGCTACTCCTTCGTTGCCCGGGCGGTGTGTTTGGGATCATTGTCATGCTGAAAGACCCAGCCACATTTAATCTTCAATGCCCTTGCTGATGGAAGGAGGTTTTCACTCAAAATCTCACGATACATGGCCCCATTCATTCTTTCCTTTACACGGATCAGTCGTCCTGGTCCCTTTGCAGAAAAACAGCCCCAAAGCATGATGTTTCCACCCCCATGCTTCACAGTAGGTATAGTGTTCTTTGGATGCAACTCAGCATTCTTTGTCCTCCAAACACGACGAGTTGAGTTTTTACCAAAAAGTTATATTTTTGTTTCATCTGACCATATAACATTCTCCCAATCTTCTTCTGGATCATCCAAATGCTCTATAGCAAACTTCAGATGGGCCTGGACATGTACTGGCTTAAGCAGGGGGACATTTCTGCCACTGCAGGATTTGAGTCCCTGGCGGCGTAGTGTGTTACTGGTGGTAGGCTTTGTTACTTTGGTTCCAGCTCTCTGCAGGTAATTCACTAGGTCCCCCTGTGTGGTTCTGGGATTTTTGCTCACCATTCTTGTTATCATTTTGACCCCACGGGGTGAGATCTTGCATGAAGCACCAGATCAAGGGAGATTATCAGTGGTCTTGTATGTCTTCCATTTCCTAATAATTGCTCCCACAGTTGATTTCTTCAAACCGAGCTGCTTACCTATTGCAGATTCAGTCTTCCCAGCCTGGTGCAGGTCTACAATTTTGTTTCTGGTGTCCTTTGACAGCTCTTTGGTCTTGGCCATAGTGGAGTTTGGAGTGTGACTGTTTGAGGTTGTGGACAGGTGTCTTTTATACTGATAACAAGTTCGAACAGGTGCCATTAATAGAGGTAACGAGTGGAGGACAGAGGAGCCTCTTAAAGAAGAAGTTGCAGGTCTGTGAGAGCCAGAAATCTTGCTTGTTTGTAGGTGACCAAATACTTATTTTCCACCATAATTTGCAAATAAATTAATTAAAAATCCTACAATGTGATTTTCTGCATTTCTTCTCATTTTGTCTGTCATAGTTGAAGTGTACCTATGATGCAAATTACAGGCCTCTCTTGTCTTTTTAAGTGGGAGAACTTGCACAATTGGTGGCTGACTAAATACTTTTTTGCCCCACGGTATATCCATTCATTCTTGAAGTATATATATATTTTTTATAAATGCCTCAGGGGCTTAGTTCAACTGTCGTACCCCACCAGAACCTCAAATATAGGCTTGTTTTACTCCAATGTTTTTAAACAAACACTGTATAGACTCAACATGGTTCAAACTATAATTGTGATACCATGGATGGTCAGTCCTTGCATCCATAGTTCAGTCTGAATTTGAGTGGATTCATTTCTTTATGCCCATCCCTCAGATTTTTTAAAACCAAAACAGAGGCGAGTTGATTACATTGTTTTAAATGAAGGACTTTTAGATGTCAATGTTCCTCGTGGAGTTTTTCTATTTTACTTGAAGTTATTTTGTTTAACTTTCCAGCCTGAAAAGATTTGGTCGTCTTGGTTTGGCCGGGTTCTGACGGTTTGACTGATCTTCATGCATGTCAAGACATTTTCATCCGTCTGCATGCTCAATGAGTCAACCCTAGATCGTATTTAGTTAGGAAAATGTTTTAAATGTGTTTGCAACTGATTCATCTTTTTTGGTTTCTTATTAGAAAAAACGGATTGTCTTCTGTTTGGTGCCTATGAGAACACCACCCTGTTCTTTCTTTAAACTGTTTCATATTGTACATTACAATACTCTTTGCACAAGTTTTAACTTCTGAGATACTGCACATGATCCCTCTGGGTAAATGTATGGATGCACGCTGTGAGAATAACTGGGTAATATGACTTTTTTTTATTTTGAAATGCGTAGCTGTTCCAGTATGTCAGAAATAATAATACTTTAGCATTACAGTTCTACATCAGTAGTCGAAGTTTGTAGGCGTGAAGCTACTACAGCATCACAAAGGTTTATACCGTGAGATGGATTAGGGTTTAAATAGTTGTGGCAGCTACAAGCTACCTCACCTTTTAATTTCCTCACCCGTTAATTTCCTCACCCTTTAATTTCCTCACCCTTTAATTTCCTCACCTTTTAATTTCCTCACCCTTTAATTTTCTCATCTTTAATTTTCTCATCTTTAATTTTCATTACCCTTTAATTTCCTCACTCTTTAATTTCCTCACCCTTTAATTTCCTCATCTTTAATTTCCTCATCTTTAATTTCCTCATCTTTAATTTCCTCATCTTTAATTTCCTCATCTTTAATTTCCTCATCTTTAATTTCCTCACCCTTTAATTTCCTCACCCTTTAATTTCCTCACCCTTTAATTTCCTCACCCTTTAATTTCCTCACCCTTTAATTTCCTCATCTTTTAATTTCCTCACCTTTTAATTTCCTCACCCTTTAATTTCCTCACCTTTTAAATGTTTCTTTATTTCCTTTTATTCTGGACTGGTTTAATTTTTGTGACCAAATGTGGATAAAAAAAAAGAAAAGGGATTTTCCCAATTTGTGTGAATGGAATTGGTCATACATGCAGTTACTGTACGTAAATCCTCTTTGTTAAAAAGACGAAGGCTGGGATTCAATCAGAAACCAGGATTTTAGCTTTAAAGGACGTTTCCATTTGAGACATCTGCAGCATTTACCTTGAATGCGATCTCTGTAAAAGCAGTGACGTTGCTGAATGCTGCAGCATCCCTACAGACCCTGGTTCGATTCCAGGCTGTATCACAACCGGCCATGATTGGGGTGCGCAAAATTGGCCCAGCGTCGTTAGGGTTTGGCCAGGGTAGGCCGTCATTGTGCTTCAACATCTGCGTAGCTTGCTGTTTGGGGTTTTAGGCTGGGTTTCTGTATAGCACTTTGACATCTGCTTATGTAAAAAGGACTTTATAAATACATTTGATTGATTGAGAATAAGAATTTGTTCTCGACTTGCTTAGTTAAATAAAGGTAAAAATACATTTTAAAAAAGCAGCATTTTCTCTTTCCTGGTGACGACACACAAAATTATTTTGCTGGTCAATGTTCGCTACACACCTCAGTCTGAGACTGCTATCGTGGAAGTCGTTTGTGATGACGAGGGGTCTGAGAGGTGTTGTACAAAACAAAGTCATCAGTGATTCTACCAATCAGGGTATTAAAGCCAATGATGAATTTACCACAGACTATCAGTTTAATTGATTAAATGGTTTTGAAAATGGAATGAGGCAAAATCAAGTGGGACCATTCTAGCCAATGAGAGGGCAAATATGCGTGTTAGGCATAAAGTTAGCAGTGTGGTTAAGGTAATGTTTTTAAAAAATGTAATACTTTTTTTTTTATTGTAGAAAAAGGCAGATTTTTTATTATTTTGTTGCTGCGGTAACTCGAAGCCCTTGACATAAAGTGCTTTTTCTCAAAGTTGCCAGGATGTTGGTCCTTCTGTGGCTCAGTTGGTAGAGCAGGGCTCTTGTAACGCCAGGGTAGTGGGTTCGATTCCCGGGACCACCCATACGTAGAATGTATGCACACATGACTGTAAGTCGCTTTGGATAAAAGCGTCAGCTAAATGGCATTTATTATTATTATTATTATTATATTATGTTACGTGTCCTACTTCTGGTAAAAAACCTTATCATTACAAAGCTTATATTCCAGCAAATAAGCCATTACATTTTTTGCTAACCAAATACGACAGCTATTGACCTCCATACAGAAAGTCCTCACTTGGAGGCCAATTATTATTATTATTTTTAAACGCTACAATCTGAAGAAGACAGATTCTGGGTCCAGTTAACCCTTTCACTTCACGTCTTCCTCTCTGGCTTTACCCACGTGGGTTCTGGCTCTGGCCATCGGTTTCTGGACCAATCAGACGGCCCTGAATGCCTTCGGGGGAAAAGTCGGGAATGTACACAGATACAGACTCCTTGCAGAGAAGAAAGGAACATGCTGACCACACCGATCACAATGAGCGTCTGATTAGTCAGACGCTAAAACAGAACTTTGTTCTATTTGTGACGCTTGACGCGCTGCAAGTCCCGCCTCTCCCATCTCATTGGTTTCTAGGAGCATATACCCACGTGGGTGATTGAAAGATGAACTGAGGTCCACACTCCAGTCCAGTTGGTGGTGGTAATGCACCTTAAAGTTGGTTGCCAACCGCCATATGAAGTCCAGAGAAGAAGAAGAAACTCACGAGCGGTCTGGTCAGCCTGTGCCGTCCATGTGCACGGCATAGCGTTTGACCGGTGCAAGGAGTCAGGGCAACATTTTGTCCACAATGTGATCGGATTCAAACAGTAGCGGTGAATATCACTGTTCTAGCGTGATTGAAATGTAAAAGCGATGTTTCTGCGTTCGCAGAGACTGCATCCATTGTACAACTAAATGTTCCGGTTGTCAGGGGAAATGGAATGAGAGCCAGTGATAGGACTTCTACATTTGGACATTAACAAGAAGATTCCTCCTTCACATTTACTGGATTGGTTGAACATTGATGTTTTGTGTTTTTTTCTCTCGTCAAGACCAGGATGTAGGGGATCTAGTTTCAGGAGTTTATTTTTTACGCCCTCTATGGTAAACGCTGCATATGTCTGCTCAATCGAAAATTACCTTTACATTTCAACTAACACTACAACACTGACCTTTACATTTCAACTAACACTACAACACTGACCTTTACATTTCAACCAACACTACAACACTGACCTTTACATTTCAACTAACACTACAACACTGACCTTTACATTTCAACCAACACTACAACACTGACCTTTACATTTCAACCAACACTACAACACTGACCTTTACATTTCAACCAACATTTCAATTTCCAACACTACAACACGGACCTTTACATTTCAACCAACACTACAACACGGACCTTTACATTTCAACCAACACTACAACACGGACCTTTACATTTCAACCAACACTACAACACTGACCATTTTACATTTCAACCAACACTACAACACTGACACTGACCTTTACATTTCAACCAACACTACAACACTGACCTTTACATTTCAACCAACACTACAACACTGACCATTTACATTTCAATTTCCAACACTACAACACTGACCTTTACATTTCTGACCTTTACATTTCCAACACTACAACACTGACCTTTACATTTCAACCAACACTACAACACTGACATTTCAACTAACACTACAACACTGACCTTTACATTTCAACCAACACTACAACACATTTCAACTAACACTACAACACTGACCTTTACATTTCAACATTTCAACCAACACTACAACACTGACCTTTACATTTCAACCAACACTACAACACGGACCTTTACATTTCAACCAACACTACAACACTGACCTTTACATTTCAACCAACACTACAACACTGACCTTTACATTTCAACTAACACTACAACACTGACCTTTACATTTCAACCAACACTACAACACTGACCTTTACATTTCTAAACCAACACATTTCAACAACACTGACCTTTACATTTCAACCTTTAATTTCACTACACAACACTGACCTTTACATTTCAACTAACACTACAACACTGACCTTTACATTTCAACTAACACTACAACTGACCTTTACATTTCAACCAACACTACAACACTGACCTTTACATTTCAACACTACAACACACTTTACATTTCAACACTGACCTTTACATTTCAACCAACACTACAACACGGACCTTTACATTTCAACCAACACTACAACACTGACCTTTACATTTCAACCAACACTACAACACTGACCTTTACATTTCAACCAACACTACAACACTGACCTTTACATTTCAACCAACACTACAACACTGACCTTTACATTTCAACCAACACTACAACACTGACCTTTACATTTCAACCAACACTACAACACTGACCTTTACATTTCAACCAACACTACAACACTGACCTTTACATTTCAACCAACACTACAACACTGACCTTTACATTTCAACCAACACTACAACACTGACCTTTACATTTCAACTAACACTACAACACTGACCTTTACATTTCAACCAACACTACAACACTGACCTTTACATTTCAACCAACACTACAACACTGACCTTTACATTTCAACCAACACTACAACACTGACCTTTACATTTCAACCAACACTACAACACTGACCTTTACATTTCAACCAACACTACAACACGGACCTTTACATTTCAACCAACACTACAACACTGACCTTTACACCAACACTACAACACTGACCTTTACATTTCAACCAACACTACAACACTGACCTTTACATTTCAACTAATTTACAACACTGACCTTTACATTTCAACTAACACTACAACACTGACCTTTACATTTCAACCAACACTACAACACTGACCTTTACATTTCAACCAACACTACAACACGGACCTTTACATTTCAACCAACACTACAACACTGACCTTTACATTTCAACCAACACTACAACACTGACCTTTACATTTCAACTAACACTACAACACTGACCTTTACATTTCAACCAACACTACAACACTGACCTTTACATTTCAACTAACACTACAACACTGACCTTTACATTTCAACCAACACTACAACACTGACCTTTACATTTCAACCAACACTACAACACTGACCTTTACATTTCAACCAACACTACAACACTGACCTTTACATTTCAACCAACACTACAACACTGACCTTTACATTTCAACCAACACTACAACACTGACCTTTACATTTCAACCAACACTACAACACTGACATTTTACAACACATTTCAACCAACACTACAACACTGACCTTTACATTTCAACCAACACTACAACACTGACCTTTACATTTCAACCAACACTACAACACTGACCTTTACATTTCAACCAACACTACAACACTGACCTTTACATTTCAACCAACACTACAACACTGACCTTTACATTTCAACACTACAACACTGAACACAACACTGACCTTTACATTTCAACCAACACTACAACACTGACCTTTACATTTCAACCAACACTACAACACTGACCTTTACATTTCAACCAACACTACAACACTGACCTTTACATTTCAACACCAAAC
Source organism: Oncorhynchus keta (assembly GCF_023373465.1). NCBI lineage: Eukaryota > Metazoa > Chordata > Actinopteri > Salmoniformes > Salmonidae > Oncorhynchus > Oncorhynchus keta. The sequence goes on along the minus strand of NC_068446.1, from coordinate 38,896,780 downwards.
ACTACAACACTGACCTTTACATTTCAACCAACACTACAACACTGACCTTTACATTTCAACCAACACTACAACACTGACCTTTACATTTCAACCAACACTACAACACTGACCTTTACATTTCAACCAACACTACAACACTGACCTTTACATTTCAACCAACACTACAACACTGACCTTTACATTTCAACCAACACTACAACACTGACCTTTACATTTCAACCAACACTACAACACTGACCTTTACATTTCAACCAACACTACAACACTGACCTTTACATTTTTACAACACATTTCAACCAACACTACAACACTGACCTTTACATTTCAACCAACACTACAACACTGACCTTTACATTTCAACCAACACTACAACACTGACACTTTACATTTCAACCAACACTACAACACTGACCTTTACATTTTTCAACACAACTTTACATTTCAACCAACACTACAACACTGACCTTTACATTTCAACCAACACTACAACACTGACCTTTACATTTCAACCAACACTACAACACTGACCTTTACATTTCAACCAACACTACAACACTGACCTTTACATTTCAACCAACACTACAACACTGACCTTTACATTTCAACTACAACACACCTTTACATTTACAACACTGACCTTTACATTTCAACCAACACCTTTACATTTCAACCAACACTACAACACTGACCTTTACATTTCAACCAACACTACAACACTGACCTTTACATTTCAACCAACACTACAACACTGACCTTTACATTTCAACCAACACTACAACACTGACCTTTACATTTCAACCAACACTACAACACTGACCTTTACATTTCAACCAACACTACAACACTGACCTTTACATTTCAACCAACACTACAACACTGACCTTTACATTTCAACCAACACCACAACACTGACCTTTACATTTCAACCAACACTACAACACTGACCTTTACATTTCAACACTGACCTTTACATTTCAACCAACACTACAACACTGACCTTTACATTTCAACCAACACTACAACACTGACCTTTACATTTCACTACAACAACACATTTCAACAACACGGACCTTTACATTTCAACCAACACTACAACACTGACCTTTACATTTCAACCAACACTACAACACTGACCTTCATTGCTATGGATTGAATCCTTCATTTATGTAGATGTGTCACTCTGATGCTTAGTGTGCTTAGCAGGTTATAGACATGTCAAGTCACATCCCTTTTCACGGGGCTGGATAAACATTCAGTGGTGCTTCAACACAGACCATTATAAGTTTCGATCATCCAAACCAGTCAGGTCTCTTTCCCAAGAGCACCACACCCATGTTCAGTGGTGCAAATATTCCCTCCCTTGCACCTATGTTACGAGAATTATGTTCTCAAAGTTCATAAATCAATTCAATTAAACTACTCAGTCTGCTGATCAGGATTTGTAAGATACTGATCGAAATGAAACAGACAGAGGCCCAGCTAAAATAGTCAATAAGTTTTATTCTCTAGAGCGCGCTGGCCTGTTGTACAAAAAAAATAATTTTATACAGGCTTCTCACGCACACACATTCACACAAACATACGCACCCACATTCACACTAACATTAGCACACAATGTCCTGCTACCCAGCCGACAAAGATTAGGGGATTCTTCAAGATAGGGAGACCGAAACCCTGGGAAGTAATCTCAGTGGCCTCAGCCAAGGAGACAGAGACCCTGGGAAGTAATCTCAGTGGCCCCAGCCAAGGAGACAGAGACCCTGGGAAGTAATCTCAGCGGCCCCAGCCAAGGAGACAGAGACCCTGGGAAGTAATCTCAGTGGCCCCAGCCAAGGAGACCGAGACCCTGGGAAGTAATCTCAGCGGCCCCAGCCAAGGAGACAGAGACCCTGGGAAGTAATCTCAGTGGCCCCAGCCAAGGAGACCGAGACCGGTTTTGTATGGTTTGCATGGTTTGCATGGTTTTGCATGGTTTTGTATGGTTTGCATGGTTTTGTATGGTTTGCATGGTTTTGTATGGTTTGCATGGTTTGCATGGTTTTGTATGGTTTGCATGGTTTTGTATGGTTTGCATGGTTTGCATGGTTTTGTATGGTTTGCATGGTTTTGTATGGTTTGCATGGTTTTGTATGGTTTGCATGGTTTGTATGGTTTGTATGGTTTTGTATGGTTTGTATGGTTTTGTATGGTTTGCATGGTTTTGTATGGTTTGTTTGCATGGTTTTGTATGGTTTGTATGGTTTGCATGGTTTTTGGTTTGTATGGTTTGCATGGTTTTGTATGGTTTTGTATGGTTTTGTATGGTTTTGTATGGTTTTTGTATGGTTTTGTATGGTTTGCATGGTTTGTATGGTTTGTATGGTTTTGTATGGTTTTGTATGGTTTGCATGGTTTTGTATGGTTTGCATGGTTTGCATGGTTTTGTATGGTTTGCATGGTTTTGTATGGTTTGCATGGTTTGCATGGTTTTGTATGGTTTGCATGGTTTTGTATGGTTTGCATGGTTTTGTATGGTTTGCATGGTTTTGTATGGTTTGTATGGTTTGCATGGTTTTGTATGGTTTTGTATGGTTTGCATGGTTTTGCATGGTTTTGTATGGTTTGCATGGTTTTGTATGGTTTGCATGGTTTGCATGGTTTTGTATGGTTTGCATGGTTTTGTATGGTTTGTATGGTTTTGCATGGTTTTGTATGGTTTGCATGGTTTTGCATGGTTTTGCATGGTTTTGCATGGTTTTGTATGGTTTGCATGGGTTTGCATGGTTTTGTATGGTTTGCATGGTTTTGTATGGTTTGCATGGTTTGCATGGTTTTGTATGGTTTGTATCTTTGCATGGTTTTGTATGGTTTGCATGGTTTTGTATGGTTTGCATGGTTTTGTATGGTTTGTATGGTTTGCATGGTTTTGCATGGTTTTGTATGGTTTGCATGGTTTTGTATGGTTTGCATGGTTTGCATGGTTTGTATGGTTTGCATGGTTTTGTATGGTTTGCATGGTATGGTTTGTATGGTTTGCATGGTTTTGTATGGTTTGCATGGTTTTGTATGGTTTGTATGGTTTGCATGGTTTTGCATGGTTTTGTATGGTTTTGTATGGTTTGTATGGTTTGCATGTTTTGCATGGTTTTGTATGGTTTGTATGGTTTGTATGGTTTGCATGGTTTGTATGGTTTGCATGGTTTTGTATGGTTTGTATGGTTTGCATGGTTTGCATGGTTTTGTATGGTTTGTATGGTTTGCATGTGGCATGGTTTGTATGGTTTGCATGGTTTTGGTTTGCATGGTTTGCATGGTTTTGTATGGTTTGCGTGGTTTTGTATAGTTTGTATGGTTTGCATGGTTTTGCATAGTTTGTATGGTTTGCATGGTTTTGCATGGTTTTGTATGGTTTGTATGGTTTGCATGGTTTTGTATGGTTTGTATGGTTTGCATGGTTTTGTATGGTTTTGTATGGTTTGCATGGTTTTGTATGGTTTGTATGGTTTGCATGGTTTGCATGGTTTTGCATGGTTTGTATGGTTTGCATGGTTTTGTATGGTTTGCATGGTTTTGTATGGTTTGTATGGTTTGCATGGTTTTGCATGGTTTGTATGGTTTGCATGGTTTTGTATAGTTTGTATGGTTTGCATGGTTTTGCATGGTTTTGTATGGTTTGCATGGTTTTGTATGGTTTGCATGGTTTTGCATGGTTTTGTATGGTTTGTATGGTTTGCATGGTTTTGCATGGTTTTGTATGGTTTGTATGGTTTGCATGGGTATGGTTTGCATGGTTTTGTATGGTTTGCATGGTTTGTATGGTTTGCATGGTTTTGTATGGTTTGTATGGTTTGCATGGTTTTGCATGGTTTTGTATGGTTTGCATGGTTTTGCATGGTTTTGCATGGTTTGCATGGTTTTGCATGGTTTTGCATGGTTCTGTATGGTTTGCATGGTTCTGTATGGTTTGCATGGATTTGTATGGTTTGCGTGGTTTTGTATAGTTTGTATGGTTTGCCTGGTTTTGCATGGTTTTGTATGGTTTTGTATGGTTTGCATGGTTTTGCATGGTTTTGTATGGTTTGTATGGTTTGCATGGTTTTGTATGGTTTGTATGGTTTGTATGGTTTGTATGGTTTTTGCATGGTTTTGTATGGTTTGCATGGTTTTGTATGGTTTTTGGTTATAGTTTGTATGGTTTGTATGGTTTGCATGGTTTTGTATGGTTTGCATGGTTTTGTATGGTTTGCATGGTTTTGCATGGTTTTGTATGGTTTCGTATGGTTTGCATGGTTTTTTGTTTATGGTTTGTATGGTTTTGTATGGTTTGTATGGTTTTGCATGGTTTGTATGGTTTGCATGGTTTTGTATGGTTTGTATGGTTTGCATGGTTTTGTATGGTTTGCATGGTTTTGTATGGTTTGCATGGTTTTGTATGGTTTGTATGGTTTGCATGGTTTTGTATGGTTTGCATGGTTTTGTATGGTTTGCATGGTTTTGTATGGGTTTGTTTGGTTTGTATGGTTTTGTATGGTTTGCATGGTTTTTGGTTTGCATGGTTTTGTATGGTTTGCATGGTTTTGCATGGTTTTGTATGGTTTGCATGGTTTGTATGGTTTGCATGGTTTTGCATGGTTTGTATGGTTTGCATGGTTTTGTATGGTTTGCATGGTTTTGTATGGTTTGCATGGTTTTGCATGGTTTTGTATGGTTTGTATGGTTTTGTATGGTTTGCATGGTTTTGTATGGTTTTGTATGGTTTGTATGGTTTGTATGGTTTTGTATGGTTTGTATGGTTTGTATGGTTTTGTATGGTTTGTATGGTTTGCATGGTTTGTATGGTTTGCATGGTTTTGTATGGTTTGTATGGTTTGTATGGTTTGCATGGTTTTGTATGGTTTGCATGGTTTTGTATGGTTTGTATGGTTTGTATGGTTTGTATGGTTTGCATGGTTTTGTATGGTTTGTATGGTTTGCATGGTTTTGTATGGTTTGCATGGTTTTGTATGGTTTGTATGGTTCGCATGGTTTGTGTGGTTTTGTATGGTTTGTATGGTTCGTATGGTTTGTGTGGTTTTGTATGGTTTGTATGGTTCGTATGGTTTGTGCGAGTACCTACGTGCTCCAGACAGTACGGGAGAAAGAAGACTAAAACTCAAAGGACACCTTATTACCCATATCAGAGTCCTATTCATTAATATTAACACTGACCAAAACTTAGGCAAACAATATGCAATGAAAAACAAAAATTAACATTTCTTATTGGGCAACTTCAGGTAGGCCATTCCTGTTTGAGTCTAATTTCCTTTGTTTGGTGCCTAATGAACAGGCAACAACCCAGCTTAGGTGTAGTCCTAATGAACAGGCTACAACCCAGCTCAGCTGTAGTCCTAATGAGCAGGCTACAACCCAGCTCAGCTGTAGTCCTAATGAACAGGCAACAACCCAGCTCAGCTGTAGTCCTAATGAACAGGCTACAACCCAGCTCAGCTGTAGTCCTAATGAACAGGCTACAACCCAGCTCAGCTGTAGTCCTAATGAACAGGCTATAACCCAGCTCAGCTGTAGTCCTAATGAACAGGCTACAACCCAGCTCAGCTGTAGTCCTAATGAACAGGCTATAACCCAGCTCAGCTGTAGTCCTAATGAACAGGCTACAACCCAGCTCAGCTGTAGTCCTAATGAACAGGCTACAACCCAGCTCAGCTGTAGTCCTAATGAACAGGCTACAACCCAGCTCAGCTGTAGTCCTAATGAACAGGCTATAACCCAGCTCAGCTGTAGTCCTAATGAACAGGCTACAACCCAGCTCAGCTGTAGTCCTAATGAACAGGCTATAACCCAGCTCAGCTGTAGTCCTAATGAACAGGCTACAACCCAGCTCAGCTGTAGTCCTAATGAGCAGGCTACAACCCAGCTCAGCTGTAGTCCTAATGAACAGGCTACAACCCAGCTCAGCTGTAGTCCTAATGAACAGGCTACAACCCAGCTCAGCTGTAGTCCTAATGAACAGGCTACAACCCAGCTCAGCTGTAGTCCTAATGAGCAGGCTACAACCCAGCTCAGCTGTAGTCCTAATGAACAGGCTACAACCCAGCTCAGCTGTAGTCCTAATGAACAGGCTACAACCCAGCTCAGCTGTAGTCCTAATGAACAGGCTACAACCCAGCTCAGCTGTAGTCCTAATGAGCAGGCTACAACCCAGCTCAGCTGTAGTCCTAATGAGCAGGCTACAACCCAGCTCAGCTGTAGTCCTAATGAGCAGGCTACAAACCAGCTCAGCTGTAGTCCTAATGAACAGGCTACAACCCAGCTCAGCTGTAGTCCTAATGAACAGGCTACAACCCAGCTCAGCTGTAGTCCTAATGAACAGGCTACAACCCAGCTCAGCTGTAGTCCTAATGAACAGGCTACAACCCAGCTCAGGTGTAGTCCTAATGAGCAGGCTACAACCCAGCTCAGCTGTAGTCCTAATGAACAGGCTGCAATCCAGCTCAGGTGTCTCACACACAGAGGATCACATCCATTTCCTCCAGGTAACTAAACTACATGTGATATGAAATTTTAACTCAACGTGGTTCTGTTCTCTCTCTCTCTCTCTCTCTCTCTCTCTCTCTCTCTCTCTCTCTCTCTCTCTCTCTCTCTCTCTCTCTCTCTCTCTCTCCAGAGTTATCTGTCTCTTTTTTTCTCTGTCTCCAGAGTTATCTGTCTCTCTCCAGTATCAGTGTATCTTCAGACTTACCCAGCATCGTTGTCAGTCCTCTTCAGTACTTTGGAGATGTGAGTAAGACTGTGTCTGAACTGAGAGAGAAACTAGAAGACTTCCTTAAAGGAGAATGGAACAAGATCTCCACTACAGGTGTGTTGAAAATAATAAGAACATCAACTTTAGACCATTGAAAGTTCCCTACTAGTCAAATACATGGGGAATATGGTATGATGATAACATTCCCTCTCTCTGTCAATGTGTTTGTGTCTGTAGTGAATATAGTGGATGTTGTACTGCCTCCAGAGCCCAAGACCAGAGAACAGTTGTTACAATGTGAGTCTCTTTATTGTGAAGTAACTAACAGTCTCTTTTTACTGACACTCCTAACAATCCCTCTAGAAATATATAGCAATAGTAGATCTAATCAAAGACTGGATATCTATCTGACTCCTCATAGTTCTCTGATTTGATCTCTGCTGTGCTCTAATCAAAGACAGGGTAGATACAGTATCTGACTTAACTTATTGTTCTAACTCCCCTCATTGGTCTCTGCTCTTCTCCCAGATTCCTGTCAGCTCACACTGGACCCAAACACAGCATACACACAACTCTCTCTGTCTAAATGGAACAGAAAGGTGACCTATAAACGTGAAATCCAACCATATCCTGACCATCCAGACAGATTCACCAACCACTACCAGGTTTTGTGTAGAGAGGGTCTGTCTGGACGCTGTTACTGGGAGGTGGAGTGGAGTGGTATGTTGATATAGCAGTCTCATATAAAGACATCAGCAGAACAGAGACAGGTGGTATATTTGGACTCAATAACAAGTCCTGGAGTTTACAGTACCAGTGCTTTAATGATGGTTATTGTTTCAGACACAATAATGTTAAGACTAAAGTATCAGGCCCTCAGTCCTCCAGAGTAGGAGTGTACCTGGATCACAAGGCAGGTACTCTGTCCTTCTACAGTGTCTCTGACACAATGACCCTCCTCCACAGAGTCCAGACCAAATTCACTCAGCCCCTCTATCCTGGGTTTTGGCTACGTAGTTGTAAAAGTACTGCTGAGCTGGTTAAACTGTAGTAGGGTCCACATAGATACTAGTCATGCTGGTGTAGTCTATAGCTGAGCTGGTTAAACTGTAGTAGGGTCCACATAGATACTAGTCATGCTGGTGTAGTCTATAGCTGAGCTGGTTAAACTGTAGTAGGGTCCACATAGATACTAGTCATGCTGGTGTAGTCTATAGCTGAGCTGGTTAAACTGTAGTAGGGTCCACATAGATACTAGTCATGCTGGTGTAGTCTATAGCTGAGCTGGTTAAACTGTAGTAGGTTCCACATAGATAGTAGTCATGCTGGTGTAGTCTATAGCTGAGCTGGTTAAGTTGTAGTAGGTTCCACATAGATAGTAGTCATGCTGGTGTAGTCTATAGCTGAGCTGGTTAAACTGTAGTAGGGTCCACATAGATACTAGTCATGCTGGTGTAGTCTATAGCTGAGCTGGTTAAACTGTAGTAGGGTCCACATAGATACTAGTCATGCTGGTGTAGTCTACAGCTGAGCTGGTTAAACTGTAGTAGGGTCCACATAGATACTAGTCATGCTGGTGTAGTCTATAGCTGAGCTGGTTAAGTTGTAGTAGGTTCCACATAGATACTAGTCATGCTGGTGTAGTCTACCGCTGAGCTGGTTAAACTGTAGTAGGGTCCACATAGATACTAGTCATGTTGGTGTAGTCTATAGCTGAGCTTTTTAAACTGTAGTAGGTTCCACATAGATACTAGTCATGCTGGTGTAGTCTATAGCTGAGCTGGTTAAACTGTAGTAGGGTCCACATAGATACTAGTCATGCTGGTGTAGTCTATAGCTGAGCTGGTTAAACTGTAGTAGGGTCCACATAGATACTAGTCATGCTGGTGTAGTCTATAGCTGAGCTGGTTAAGTTGTAGTAGGTTCCACATAGATAGTAGTCATGCTGGTGTAGTCTATAGCTGAGCTGGTTAAACTGTAGTAGGGTCCACATAGATACTAGTCATGCTGGTGTAGTCTATAGCTGAGCTGGTTAAACTGTAGTAGGGTCCACATAGATACTAGTCATGCTGGTGTAGTCTATAGCTGAGCTGGTTAAACTGTAGTAGGGTCCACATAGATACTAGTCATGCTGGTGTAGTCTATAGCTGAGCTGGTTAAACTGTAGTAGGTTCCACATAGATACTAGTCATGCTGGTGTAGTCTATAGCTGAGCTGGTTAAACTGTAGTAGGGTCCACATAGATACTAGTCATGCTGGTGTAGTCTATAGCTGAGCTGGTTAAACTGTAGTAGGGTCCACATAGATACTAGTCATGCTGGTGTAGTCTATAGCTGAGCTGGTTAAACTGTAGTAGGGTCCACATAGATGCTAGTCATGCTGGTGTAGTCTATAGCTGAGCTGGTTAAACTGTAGTAGGGTCCACATAGATACTAGTCATGCTGGTGTAGTCTATAGCTGAGCTGGTTAAACTGTAGTAGGTTCCACATAGATGCTAGTCATGCTGGTGTAGTCTATAGCTGAGCTGGTTAAACTGTAGTAGGGTCCACATAGATACTAGTCATGCTGGTGTAGTCTATAGCTGAGCTGGTTAAACTGTAGTAGGGTCCACATAGATACTAGTCATGCTGGTGTAGTCTATAGCTGAGCTGGTTAAACTGTAGTAGGGTCCACATAGATACTAGTCATGTTGGTGTAGTCTATAGCTGAGCTTTTTAAACTGTAGTAGGGTCCACATAGATACTAGTCATGCTGGTGTAGTCTATAGCTGAGCTGGTTAAACTGTAGTAGGGTCCACATAGATACTAGTCATGCTGGTGTAGTCTATAGCTGAGCTGGTTAAACTGTAGTAGGGTCCACATAGATACTAGTCATGCTGGTGTAGTCTATAGCTGAGCTGGTTAAACTGTAGTAGGGTCCACATAGATACTAGTCATGCTGGTGGTGATGGCCCCCAGATATAATGGTCTGTTTTTCTGTACAATAATTTGTCTGACTGTAGAGTTGAATTAAAATGTTTATAATTATTTTTATCAAATACAATGTTTTAATCTTGTACATTTCCATGAATCATGATGGGTGGTGTTGATGTATATTGGTTGTCATTCAGAACCATTGATATGTTTTCTCAGTTTTCTTAATCTATGTAATTCTCATTAGTGGCATTGAACAGGTAGTATCACTAACTAACTAAACTATATGGTCTGGTTTCCCAGACACAGATTAATCCTAGTCCTGGACTAAACAGTATGTTCAATGTAGATGTCTGGGAAACCAGCCCTAAATGTGTCATCTTTCATCCTCCCATACTGCTCAGTCAAGCAATATTAAACCTGTCCAGCAGGTGGTGGTATTGACCAAACAATAAAACCAGCAGATATCTTGACTTGCCACTCAGTATATCAGTAATGTTCAGAATAGTGCTTTAATATCATTGGAGATTGATGGTCTTTTTACTCCACGATCCAGAGTCAGGAACAGATGAAGTTAGGTCTGCTACTGTTCAGTGATTAAATATGATTTATGGTGATGGGAAATAAAAAATACAACACTAAACTTAATCTAGTAATAGTTTTCCTTTGTTATTTATTCCAAGGTGTGTCTTTAACTTCTAAATGTATTGTGTGGAGGTGAGCTAGTGGTGTGGCTGATAGAATGAAAAGGGAGGATGGGAGGGGAAATGGGCAGATATATCAGCCCATGCCAACACCAACCCAATGCTTTTACATTTGTGAGGAGTAGTGAAGGAATCCTACTCTTCAGGAGGAAGGAGAGATTATCGGGACGTCCCCATGGAGTGATGATAGAGGGATGAGAAAGAGGAGAGAGGTAATGGTTGTACTCCCCCATGGAGTGATGATAGAGGGATGTGAAAGAGGAAGAGGTAATGGTTGTACTCCCCATGGAGTGATGATAGAGGGATGGTAATGGTTGTACTCCCCCATGGAGTGATGATAGAGGGATAGATGGTTGGATGATGAAAGAGGAGAGAGGTAATGGTTGTACTCCCCATGGAGTGATGATAGAGGGATGTGAAAGAGGAGAGAGGTAATGGTTGTGATGATAGAGGGATGTGAAAGAGGAGAGAGTTAATGGTTGTACTCCCCATGGAGTGATGATAGAGGGGATGGTTGTACTCCCCCATGGATGATGATAGAGGGATGTGAAAGAGGAGAGAGGTAATGGTTGTACTCCCCATGGAGTGATGATAGAGGATGTGAAAGAGGAGAGAGGTAATGGTTGTACTCCCCATGGAGTGATGATAGAGGGATGTGGAAGAGGAGAGAGTTAATGGTTTTACTCCCCCATGGAGTGATGATAGAGGGATGTGAAAGAGGAGAGAGGTAATGGTTGTACTCCCCCATGGAGTGATGATAGAGGGATGTGAAAGAGGAGAGAGGTAATGGTTGTACTCCCCATGGAGTGATGATAGAGGGATGTGAAAGAGGAGAGAGGTAATGGTTGTACTCTCCCATGGAGGGATGATAGAGGGATGTGAAAGAGGAGAGAGGTAATAGTTGTACTCCCCCATGGGTGATGATAGAGGGATGAAAGATAGAGGGATGTCCCCCATGGAAAAGAGGATGTGAAAGAGGAGGTAATGGTTGTACTCCCCCCCATGGAGTGATGATAGAGGGATGTGAGGATGAGAGGAGAGAGGTAATGGTTGTACTCCCCATTGAGTGATGATAGAGGGATGTAAAAGAGGAGAGAGGTAATGGTTGTACTCCCCCATGGAGTGATGATAGAGGGATGTGAAAGAGGAGAGAGGTAATGGTTGTACTCCCCATGGAGTGATGATAGAGGGATGTGAAAGAGGAGAGAGGTAATGGTTGTACTCCCCATGGAGTGATGATAGAGGGATGTGAAAGAGGAGAGAGGTAATGGTTGTACTCTCCCATGGAGTGATGATAGAGGGATGTGAAAGAGGAGAGAGGTAATGGTTGTACTCCCCCATGATGATAGAGGGATGTGAAAGAGTGATGATAGAGGGATGTGAAAGAGGAGAGAGGTAATGGTTGTACTCCCCCATGGAGTGATGATAGAGGGATGTGAAAGAGGAGAGAGGTAATGGTTGTACTCCCCCATGGAGTGATGATAGAGGGATGTGAAAGAGGAGAGAGGTAATGGTTGTACTCCCCCATGGAGTGATGATAGAGGGATGTGAAAGAGGAGAGAGGTAATGGTTGTACTCCCCCATGGAGTGATGATAGAGGGATGTGAAAGAGGAGAGAGGTAATGGTTGTACTCCCCATGGAGTGATGATAGAGGGATGTGAAAGAGGAGAGAGGTAATGGTTGTACTCCCCCATGGAGTGATGATAGAGGGATGTGAAAGAGGAGAGAGGTAATGGTTGTACTCCCCCATGGAGTGATGATAGAGGGATGTGAAAGAGGAGAGAGGTAATGGTTGTACTCCCCAGGGAGTGATGATAGAGGGATGTGAAAGAGGAGAGAGGTAATGGTTGTACTCCCCCATGGAGTGATGATAGAGGGATGTGAAAGAGGAGAGAGGTAATGGTTGTACTCCCCCATGGAGTGATGATAGAGGGATGTGAAAGAGGAGAGAGGTAATGGTTGTACTCCCCCATGGAGTGATGATAGAGGGATGTGAAAGAGGAGAGAGGTAATGGTTGTACTCCCCATGGAGTGATGATAGAGGGATGTGAAAGAGGAGAGAGGTAATGGTTGTACTCCCCCATGGAGTGATGATAGAGGGATGTGAAAGAGGAGAGAGGTAATGGTTGTACTCCCCCATGGAGTGATGATAGAGGGATGTGAAAGAGGAGAGAGGTAATGGTTGTACTCCCCATGGAGTGATGATAGAGGGATGTGAAAGAGGAGAGAGGTAATGGTTGTACTCTCCCATGGAGGGATGATAGAGGGATGTGAAAGAGGAGAGAGGTAATGGTTGTACTCCCCATGGAGTGATGATAGAGGGATGTGAAAGAGGAGAGAGTTAATGGTTGTACTCCCCAGGGAGTGATGATAGAGGGATGTGAAAGAGGAGAGAGGTAATGGTTGTACTCCCCATGGAGTGATGATAGAGGGATGTGGAAGAGGAGAGAGGTAATAGTTGTACTCCCCATGGAGTGATGATAGAGGGATGTGAAAGAGGAGAGAGGTAATGGTTGTACTCCCCCATGGAGTGATGATAGAGGGATGTGAAAGAGGAGAGAGGTAATGGTTGTACTCCCCATGGAGTGATGATAGAGGGATGTGAAAGAGGAGAGAGGTAATGGTTGTACTCCCCCATGGAGTGATGATAGAGGGATGTGGAAGAGGAGAGAGGTAATGGTTGTACTCCCCATGGAGTGATGATAGAGGGATGTGAAAGAGGAGAGAGGTAATGGTTGTACTCCCCATGGAGTGATGATAGAGGGATGTGAAAGAGGAGAGAGGTAATGGTTGTAGGTAATGGTTGTAATCCCCCAGGGAGTGATGATAGAGGGATGTGAAAGAGGAGAGAGGTAATGGTTGTACTCCCCATGGAGTGATGATAGAGGGATGTGAAAGAGGAGAGAGGTAATGGTTGTACTCCCCATGGAGTGATGATAGAGGATGTGAAAGAGGAGAGAGGTAATGGTTGTACTCCCCAGGGAGTGATGATAGAGGGATGTGAAAGAGGAGAGAGGTAATGGTTGTACTCCCCCATGGAGTGATGATAGAGGGATGTGAAAGAGGAGAGAGGTAATGGTTGTACTCCCCCATGGAGTGATGATAGAGGGATGTGAAAGAGGAGAGAGGTAATGGTTGTACTCCCCCATGGAGTGATGATAGAGGGATGTGAAAGAGTGATGATAGAGTGATGTGAAAGAGGAGAGAGGTAATGGTTGTACTCCCCCATGGAGTGATGATAGAGGGATGTGAAAGAGTGATGATAGAGGGATGTGAAAGAGGAGAGAGGTCATGGTTGGACTGGACTTATTTATTCTCTCATGACTTATTCTGTTTCAACATAACTGTATAACACAAACTAATTACATTCAAGGATTTATTATTGTATTTTTATTATTTATTTATATTTAACCAGGCAAGTCAGTTAAGAACAAATTCTTATTTTCAATGACGGCCTAGGAACAGTTTCTCGCATGGAATAGCCTTCATTTCCCAGATCAAGAATAGACTGACAAGTTTCAGAAGACAGTTAACGCCTGTTCAGGGGCAGAACGACAGATTTGTACCTTGTCAGCTCGGGGGTTTGAACTTACAACCTTCCAGTTCCTAGTCCAACGCTCTAACCACTAGGCTACCCTGCCACCTCTACACTCTAACCACTAGGCTACCCTGCCACCTCTACACTCTAACCACTAGGCTACCCTGCCACCTCTACACTCTAACCACTAGGCTACCCTGCCACCTCTACACTCTAACCACTAGGCTACCCTATTAAAGGAAACTTGTATTAAAATTCACCACAAAATGTACAGTTCATTCCATAGTTTAACATGGGAAATTGTCCCTCCCTCCTATAGAGTCATGGAAGTGTTGGATGAGACAGGACCCTGCCTTCACTGGGGGATGTTTGTTGGATCCGTCACAACAGGTTATGAGGACCTCATCCTCAAGCTGCAGTGCGCTCCAGTTTCCAACAGGGGGCAGTAGAACCCTATGGACCTGAAAGGGAAAGTGAGGAGTAAAAATTAAAGGTGATTTTACATGGATGTTTCCATAGAGACCTGAGTCATATTCACTAGGCATCAAACTAAAGAAAATGAACTCAAACAGGGAGGGACTAACTGAACTTGTCCAATAAAAAAGTTTGTTTTCATTTTCTTTTTGAAAATGTTTTGTTACAGCCCTAATTAATACGACCCTGGCAGAGTTGCAAAGAAAAAGTCATATCTCAGACTGGCCAATAAAAGGAAAGATTAAGATGGGCAAAAGAACACAGACACTAACAAAGGAACTCTGCCTAGAAGGCCAGCATCCCGGAGTCACCCCTTCACTGTTGACATTGGGACTGGTGTTTTGCGGGTACTATTTAATGAAGCTGCCAGTTGAGGACCATTGAGGTGTCTGTTTCTTAAACTAGACACACTCATATACTTGTCCTCTTGCAGGTTCACCTACGGAAACCTTGTTACGACTTTTACTTCCTCTAGATAGTCAAGTTTGATCGTCGTGCACCGGGGCCTCCCACTCCTCTTTCTATTCTGGTTAGAGACAGTTTGCTCTGTTCTGTGAAGGGAGTAGGACAAGACCTTCAGTTTCTTGACAATTTCTCGCATGGAATAGCCTTCATTTCTCAGATCAAGAATAGACTGACAAGTTTCAGAAGAAAGTTATTTGTTTCTGGCCATTTTGAGCCTGTAATTGAACTCACAAATGCTGATTCTCCAGACACTCAACTAGTCTAAAGGCCAGTTTTATTGATTCTTTAATCAGGACACAGTTTTCAGCTGGGCTAATATAATTGCAAAAGGGTTTTCTAATGATCAATTAGCCATTTAAAATGATCAACTTGAATTAGCTAACACAACGTGCCATCGGAACACAGGAGTGATGGTTGCTGATAATGGGCCTCTGTACGCCTATGTAGATATTCCATAAAAAATCCTCAATTTTCAGCTACAATAGTCATTTACAACATTAACGATGTCTACACTGTATTTCTGATCAATTTTATGTTATTTTAATGGACAAAAAATATACTTTTCTTTCAAAAACAAGGACATTTCTAAGTGTCCCACAACTTTTGAACGGTTGTGTATATTTGACAACTTTTACTTTTACTTCACTACATTCCTAAATAAAATTATGTACTTTTTACTCCATACATTATCCCCGACCCACAAAAGTACTAGTTACATTTTAGAATGTTTAGAAGGACAGGAATATGGTCCAATTCACACACTTATCAAGAGAACGTCCCTGGTCATCCTGTCTCTGATCTGGCGGGCTCACTAAACACAACATCTTTGTTTGTAAATTGTGTCAGAGTGTTGCAGTATGTAAAACAAGAAAAGGGTACAATATGGTTACATAGGTCATTTTACATTTTTGTACATTTACTTTTGATACTTAAGTATATTTATAACCAATTACTTTTAGACTTTTACTCAAGTAGTATTTTACAGGGTAGCTTTCACTTTCACTTGAGTCCATTTCCATTAGGGTATCTTTACTTTTACTCAAGTATGACATTTGAGAACTTTTATTCCACCAGCTGACTGCACTGTATTGAACTGAACTGAACTATACTGGACTGTACTGAACTGAACTATACTGTACTGAACAGAACTGAACTATACTGGACTGTACTGAACTGAACTGAACTATACTGGACTGTACTGAACTGAACTATACTGTACTGAACAGAACTGAACTATACTGGACTGTACTGAAGTGAACTGAACTATACTGGACTGTACTGAACTGAACTGAACTATACTGGACTGTACTGAACTGAACTGAACTGAACTATACTGGACTGAACTGAACTGAACTATACTGGACTGAACTGAACTATACTGTACTATACTATACTAAACTGAACTATTCCTTACTGTACTTTACTATACTGTACTATACTGAACTGAGCTATACTGAACTATACACTATTGTACTGAACTGAACTATACTGGACTGTACTGAACTGAACTATACTGTACTATACTAAACTGAACTGAACTATTCCTTACTGTACTTTACTATACTGTACTATACTGAACTATACTGAACTATACACTATTGTACTGAACTATACTGGACTGTACTGTACTGAACTGAACTATACTGGACTGTACTGAACTGAACTATACTGTACTATACTATACTAAACTGAACTGAACTATTCCTTACTGTACTTTACTATACTGTCCTATACTGAACTGAACTATACGGAACTATACACTATTGTGCTGAACTATACTGTACTGAACTGAACTATACTGTACTGAACTATACTGTAATGAACTGAACTATACTGGACTGTACTGAACTGAACTATAGTGAACTGAACTATACTGTATCAAATCAAATCAAATGTATTTATATAGCCCTTCGTACATCAGCTGATATCTCAAAGTGCTGTACAGAAACCCAGCCTAAAACCCCAAACAGCAAGCAATGCAGGTGTAGAAGCACGGTGGCGAGGAAAAACTCCCTAGAAAGGCCAAAACCTAGGAAGAAACCTAGAGAGGAACCAGGCTATGTGGGGTGGCCAGTCCTCTTCTGGCTGTGCCGGGTGGAGATTATAACAGAACATGGCCAAGATGTTCAAATGTTCATAAATTACTAGCATGGTCCAATAATAATAAGGCAGAACAGTTGAAACTGGAGCAGCAGCACGGCCAGGTGGACTGGGGACAGCAAGGAGTCATCATGTCAGGTAGTCCTGAGGCATGGTCCTAGGGCTCAGGTCCTCCGAGAGAGAGAAAGAGAGAAAGAGAGAAAGAGAGAATTAGAGAGAGCACACTTAAATTCACACAGGACACCGAATAGGACAGGAGAAGTACTCCAGATATAACAAACTGACCCTAGCCCCCCGACACATAAACTACTGCAGCATAAATACTGGAGGCTGAGACTATACTGTACTGAACTGCACTGAACTATACTGGACTGTACTGAACTGAACTATACTCTACTGAACTGAACTACTCTACTCTACTGTACGGAACTATACTGTACTGAACTACTCTTCTGAACTGAACTATACTGAACAATACTCTGCTGTAATGAACTATACTATACTGTACTGGACTGAACTATACCCTACAGTACTGAACTATACTGTACCGAACAATACTCTACTGTACTGAACTATTATCTACTGTACTGAACGGAACTATGCTATACTGTACTGAACTATACTATACTGAACTACTCTACTGTACTGAACTACTCTTCTGAACTGAACTATACTGAACAATACTCTGCTGTAATGAACTATACTATACTGTACTGGACTGAACTATACCCTACAGTACTGAACTATACTGTACCGAACAATACTCTACTGTACTGAACTATTATCTACTGTACTGAACGGAACTATGCTATACTATACTGAACTGTACTGAACTATACTGTACTGAAATGAACTTAACTACTCTATTGTACTGATCTATACTATACTGTATTGAACTATACTGTACATAACAATACTCTATACTATACTGAACTACTCTACTGTGCTGAACTATACTGTACTGTACGGTTGTACTGTACTGAACGATACTATACTGTACTGAAATGAACTTAACTACTCTACTGTACTGAACTATTCTCTACTGTACTGAACGGAACTATACTATACTGTACTGAACTATACTATACTGTACTGTACTGAACTACTCTACTGAACTATACTATACTGTACTGTACGGTTGTACTGTACTGTACTGAACTATGCTGTACTGAAATGAACTTAACAACTCTACTGTACTGAACTAGACTCGACTGAACTGAACTCTACTCCACTGTATTGAACTGAACTATACTCTACTGTACTGAACTATACTTTAATGTGCTGAACTATACTATACTACACTGAGCTGAACTATTCTCTACTGTACTGAACTATACTTTAATGTGCTGAACTATACTGTACTGAACGTAACTTAACTACTCTACTGAACTGAACTATACTGTACTGAACTAGACTCGACTGAACTGAACGCTACTCCACTGTATTGAACTGAACTATACTCTACTGTACTGAACTATACTCTACTGTACTGAACTAGACTCGACTGAACTGAACGCTACTCCACTGTATTGAACTGAACTATACTCTACTGTACTGAACTATACTTTAATGTGCTGAACTATACTATACTACACTGAGCTGAACTATTCTCTACTGTACTGAACTATACTATTCTGTACTGAACTGAACTATACTCTACTGAACTATTCTCTACTGTACTGAACTATACTATTCTGTACTGAACTGAACTATACTCTACTGAACTATACTCTGCTGTGCTGAACTATACTATTCTGTACTGAACTGAACTATACTCTACTGAACTATACTCTGCTGTACTGAACTATACTCTACTGTACTGAACTGAACTATACTCTACTGAACTATACTCTGCTGTACTGAACTATACTCTACTGTACTGAACTATACTCTACTGTACTGAACGTAACTTAACTACTCTACTGAACTGAACTATACTGTACTTAACTCTACTTTTCTTTCTGTGCCGTTAACTTGTGAAACATAGACATCTATGATTAGTTCAGATTTGGTCCAGATGTTTGTGTTGATCTTAGTTTGCAGGGGTATTTGGACTTTTTCCAATAGATATTTTCTAAAAACCCATTTCCCATCTGACTGACAAGAAATCAAAGCCTTTGCTTATTCAACATTTTTCAGATGGAGAATGGTTCAAATGTATATATGCTTTCATTTCTTAAATATAGACTACTCTACTGAACTGAACTATACTCTACTGTACTGTATTGAACTGAACCATACTCTACTGTACTGAACTATACTTTAATGTGCTGAACTATACTATATGATACTACACTGAGCTGAACTATTCTCTACTGTACTGAACTATACTATTCTGTACTGAACTATACTCTACTGAACTATACTCTACTGTGCTGAACTATACTATAGTTTACTGTACTGAACTGAACTATACTCTACTGTGCTGAACTATACACTACTGAACTATACTCTACTCTACTGTACTGAACTATACTCTACTGTGCTGAACTGAACTATACTGTACTCTGCTGTGCTGAACTATACTATACTGTACTGAACTATACTATACTCTACTGAATGGTTCAAATGTATATATATATGCCTTAATTTCTTAAATATAGACTCTTGGCTTTCATTTGACCCCCAATTTGGCATGCTTCTATGACCTTCACATGTTGGTTCTCATGGGTCCATTTACATGGAAATGACCTTCACATGTTGGTGCTCATGGGTCCATTTACATGGAAATGACCTTCACATGTTGGTGCTCATAGGTCCTTTCACGTGGAAATGACCTTAGACTACCGGTCTACTTTACTTTCAAACATGCTTGGCTATTGAATGAGCGATAGATAAATGGTCGTCTAATTGCAGTTGTGCAGCGGGAATAAACCAGTCATGTCAGAACATCTGATAGCGATTTAGATATAATACAAGTCAAGGAAACATATGAGGCTACATGTTGCTATGCCGTCTCCTTACTAACGGCAAATACATCTCTTTTAGCATTACATTTAAATGTTTTTATTAGCTTACCATTATTATAATTCCTGCTTGTCAAACGCCAACATTTCACCCAAGATAACAAGATTTGCTTGTAATACAATTCTTGAACCACTAGAAGTTCTAGTGTTAGTGTTCTTGTGTTCTGAGCTGTGTGTGGAGATATACATACTTTCCCATCAAGTTCAGACTTCATAAATACCAACCTTTTTGGGGAAAAATACAGCACGCAATGTTTAGTCTTTTTTGTATGTACGCACCTTTGATATATGAGGCCCTAGGTCATCAACTAGCTGAGGGCTGTTTGTTTTTTTATTGAGCGGATAGTCAGGTGGCGAAACACAATTATAAATAAATTGTAGACTGCAAATTGACCATGAGAAACAACAATTATGTGTTAGAATTTTTTGGAACAGGTTTCTAAAATGAAAATTACTTGGAGCTGATTTGCTGGTGTTTTTAGTCTCGTGTCCAACAATAAAAAACAAAAGGCCGACACCGGCCTCGAGGACGACCTGGAGGTCGAGGTGCAGGGTGATCCGGAAGGAACTCCCGCAGCATTGAAAGGTCCAACATGTCCTCCACCGGAACCCAGCATCTCTCCTCCGGAAAGTACGGTATGGTCCTTCTGTAGCTCAGTTGGTAGAGCATGGCGCTTGTAACGCCAGGGTAGTGGGTTCGATTCCCGGGACCACCCATACGTAGAATGTATGCACACATGACTGTAAGTCGCTTTGGATAAAAGCGTCTGCTAAATGGCATATATATTTATTATTTACCCCTCCCAGTCCACGAGGTACTGAAGGCCCCTTGCCCAACGAATGGAGAACGCCGGAGCCCCCTCTGGACAGAGGGCAGAGGGACCTCCCGCACCTCTGACTCCTGGAGCAGGTATAGCCACCAGGAGAGACACATGGAACGAGGGGTTAATACAGTAATCGGGGGGAAGCTGTAACCTATAACAAACCTTGTTCACTCTCCTCAGGACTTTAAATGGCTACACAAACCGCGGGCCCAGCTTCCGACAGGGCAGGCGGATGGGCAGGTTTCGGGTCGAGAGCCAGACCCGGTCCCCCGGTGCGAACACCGGGGCCTCACTGCAGTGACGGTCTGTGCTGGTTTTCTGGCGCAGCACGGCTCGCTGGAGGTGTACATTGGCGGCTTCCCATGTCTCCTCCGCGTGTCTGAACCAGTCTTCCACCACAGGAGCCTCGATCTGACTCTGATGCCAAGGCGCCAGAACCGGCTGGTAACCCAGTACGCACTGGAAGGGGGAGAGGTTATTGGAGGAGTGGCCGAGCGAGTTCTGAGCCATCTCTGCCCAGGGCACGAACGCTGCACACTCCCACGGCTGATCCTGGCAATACGACCGCAGAAACATGTGCACATCCTGGTTCACTCTCTCCACCTGGCCATTACTCTGAGGATGAAACCCCGAAGTAAGGCTGATCGAGACCCCCAGACCCTCGAAGTGAACTGGGGACCTCGATCAGACATTATTTCCGTCTGTAAAAAGGGCCTCTGCAGTCTGTAGGACCGTAGGGAGACGACAGGACTTAGAGAACCGATCCACAACAACCAGGATTGTGGTGTTTCTCTGTGAGGGGGGAAGATCGGTAAGAAAATCCAACGACAGGTGCGACCAAGGCCGCTGTGGAACGGGTAAGGGATGTAACTTCCCTCTGGGCAGGTGCCTAGGAGCCTTACACTAGGCACACACCGAGCAGGAGGAAACATAAACCCTCACGTCCTTGGTCAAGGTAAGCCACCAGTACTTCCCAGCTAAACAGTGCACCATCCAACCGATTCCAGGATGACCAGAGAAGGGTGACGTGTGGGCCCAATAGATCAACCGGTCACGGACATTAGATGGAATGTACAGGCGCCCAGCGGGACACTGGAGGGGAGCGGGCTATACAAGTAACGCCTGCTCAATGTCCGCGTCCAGCTCCCACACTACTGGCGCCACCAGGCAGGAGGCAGGGAGTATGGGAGTGGGATCCATGGGCCACTCCTCTGTGTCATACAGTCGGGACAGTGCGTCTGCCTTCACGTTCTGGGAACCTGGTCTGTAGAACAGGGAAAAAACAAAATAGGTGAAAAACATGGCCCAGATTGCCTGGTGAGTGTTCAGTCTCCTCGCTGCCCGGATGTACTCCAGATTGCGGTGGTCAGTCCAGATGAGAAAAGGGTGGTTAGCCCCCTCAAGCCAATGTCTCCACGCCTTCAGAACCTTGACAACAGCCAACAGCTCCCAGTCCCTCCCCGTAATAGTTTCGCTCCGCCGTGCTAAGCTTCTTCGAGAAGAAGGCACAGGGGCGGAGCTTTGGTGGTGTACCCGAGCACTGAGAGAGCACGGCTCCTATCCCGGCCTCGTCCACCTCCACTATGAACTCCAAAGAGGGATCTGGATGGGCCAGCACGGGAGCCGAGGTAAACAGAGCCCTCAGGTGACCAAAAGCCCTGTCCGCATCAGGTGACCACTGCAAACGTACCGGGCCCCCCTTCAGCAGTGAGGTAATGGGAGCCGCTACCTGAACAAAACCCCTGGATAAACCTGCGATAGTAATTGGCAAACCCTAGGAACCGCTGCACTTCCTTTACCGTGGTGGGAGTCGGCCAATTACGCACGGCTGAAATGCGGTAACTCTCCATATCCACCCCTGAGGTGGAGACATATGTTTCCATAGCCTCCGTCTCCACCTGTCACATGGGATACACGTGACTCCTGGGAAGTGCAGCGTCTACCAGGAGATTTATCGCACAATCCCCCGTCGATGGGGTGGTAATTGAGTCGCCTTCCTTTTTGAGAAGGCGAGAGCCAAATCGGCATATTCGGGGAGAATATGCATGGTGGAGACCTGGTCTGGACTTTCCACCGTAGTGGCACCAACGGAAACCCCTAAACACCTCCCTGAGCACTCTCGCAACCACCCTGTGAGAGCCCTCTGTTGCCATGAAATGGTGGGGTCATTACGAGCTAACCAGGGAAGGCCTAGTACCACGGGAAATGCAAGAGAGTCAATGAGGAAGAGACTGATTCTCTCCTCGTGACCCCCCTGTGTCACCATGCCCAGAGGAGCGGTGGCCTCCCTAATCACTCCTGACCCTAATGGTCGACTATCTAAGGCGTGAACTGGGAAGGGCATAGCCACAGGAACAATGGGGATCCCTAAACTGTGGACAAATGATCTGTCAATGAAATTCCCAGCCACGCCTGAATCGACAAGTGCCTTATGCTGGAAATGCGGGGAAAATCCCAGGAAAGGTAAAGTACAAAAACAAGTGAGCAACAGAGGGCTCTGGGTGAGAATGGTGCCTTCTCACCTGGGGTGACGCCAGAGTGCCCTGCCTGCTGCCTCGACCCCCAGAGGAACCAACCCGTATGACTTCTGCGGCCACAGATGGTGCACGAGACAGAACCTCCTCCGATCTCCCTGAGTGTAACGGATGTGAAACGGCTAGCTTAGTTAGCGGTGGTGCGCGCTAAATAGCGTTTCAATCGGTGACGTCACTTGCTCTGAGACCTTGAAGTAGTAGTTCCCCTTGCTCTGCAAGGGCCGCGGCTTTTGTGGAGCGATGGGTAACGATGCTTCGTGGGTGACTGTTGTTGATGTGTGCAGAGGGTCCCTGGTTCGTGCCCGGGTATGGGCGAGGGGACGGTCTAAAGTTATACTGTTACATGAGCGCAGCACCTCCCAGCTCCATGGGCATCGGAGCGGTGGTGCTGGGGGATGGAACCCCGATCTGGACGTCCGCGAGTAGCCAGCAGGTTATCCAGCTGAATGGACAGGTCCACCAGCTGGTCGAATGTGAGGGTAGTGTCCCTGCAGGCCAACTCTCGACGGACGTCCTACAGCGATATTGGTTGATCAGGGCCCTGTCCTTCCATCCCACTCCGGCAGCCAGGGTCCGAAAGTCCAATGCGAACTCCTGTGCGCTCCTCGTCTTCTGCCGCAGGTGGAAAAGACATTTACCTGACGCTCTGCCCGTTTCTGGTCGAAGACTTCCTAGAAACGACGGGTGAACTCCTCAAAGTGGTCCAGCACCGTATGTCCTTCCACCCACACAGCGTTGGCCCACTCCAGGGCTTTCCCCGAGAGGCATGAGACGAGGATGGACACCCTTTCACGGCCCGAAGGAGCCGGGTGGACGGTTGTCAGGTATAACTCCAACTGCAGCAGGAAACCCTGGCAGCGGGCAGCCGTCCCATCCCGGGGAGAGCGAGGCGAATCACACTGGAACCGGGTGCAGGGGGAGCAAGTGGAGGCTCCTGTTCTGCTGGTGGAGGTGCTGAAGGAACTCTCCGTCTCTCCCAGCGGTCCATCGCTTGGACGACGAGGTCCATGGCGGCGCAGAGATGGTGGAGCATCGCTGTGTGTTCCTGGACGCGCTCCTCGACCCCCATACCAGGGGCACCTGCTCCTGCTGACTCCATATTGTTGTGTGGAATTCTGTAAGGGGTGCGTAACCGGTGGCAGGGAAGTCAGATGCAGGAGAGCAGAACTAAGTAATAGCCGAAGCAGTTTAATAGCAAAACCAACGGCATAAAGAGTAACTAGACATGGGTACAAAACCCGTCGCGCACCAGTCAACATGGTCACACGCACTTACAATAAACAATTACACACAAAGACATTGGGGGAACAGAGGGTTAAATACACAACACTTAATGAGGGAAATAATAACCAGGTGTGTAGGAAAACAAGACAAAACAAATGGAAAATTAAAAGTGGATCGACGATGTCTAGAAGACCGGTGACGCCGACCGCCGAACACCACCCGAACAAGGAGAGGAACCGACTTCTGTGGAAGTCCCGGGGAAGTCCCACGGTGCCCAGGGAACAGTGGGTTAACTGACTTGCTCAGAACGACATATTTTTTTAAGTATTACCTCATTCTCAATGATCAGTCAATACATACATGTACAATATTCATTTCAACTACAGTATATTGTATCAATATCAAGTTCCCCCTCATTACAACCACTTATGAATTATTATAGACACATATAATCACATGTTATAACAAGTGTATTATAAGGCATTTTAAAGATCATTACAATAATTATAATATGTACTTCATAGAAACTGTTACCCTTTAAATACTCTAACAACTCACATTTGTTAGATTTTTTCCATATTAAGGGCCCTAACCTAGGAACTCAACACTTTGTCTCCTTCTAGACGTTGAGTGCAGTTTGCTCTCCCTCCCTCCAACCCCACCTTTCTGGCAGAACCAGGAAGTCCCTCCCCCTCCTAAAAACAATTTTCTGAGAAAACAAACTGATCTGAGTCTCTCTGTCGTCTGTCTCTGTGAGAGTGAACAACCGTCCAAATGGCTCAGCGAGGAGTTCTGCTGGACAAGGACCAGTTCTGTTGTTCTGTCTGTCTGGATGTACTGAAGGAACCAGTCACCATCTCCTGTGGACACAATTACTGTAGAAGCTGTATTGAGGGCTGCTGGGATCGGGAAGTTCTGAAAGGGGTTTATAGCTGTCCTCAGTGCAGACAGACCTTCAATCGAAGGCCTAATCTGAAGAAAAATAACATGTTGGCAGAGATGGTGGAGAAACTGAAGAAGACAGGACTCCAGGCTGCTCCCCCTCCTGCTCTGTGCTATGCTGGACCTGGAGATGTGGCGTGTGATTTCTGCACTGGGTCCAGAAAGCAGAAAGCCCTCATGTCCTGTCTGGTGTGTCTGGCCTCTTACTGTGAGACTCACCTCCAACCTCACTATGAATCCCCTGCTTTCAAGAAGCACAAGCTGGTCAAAGCCACCGCACAACTACAGGAGAAGATCTGCTTTCATCATGACAAACTGCTGGAGGTTTACTGTCGTACCGATCAGCAGTGTATCTGTCTGCTGTGTACAATGGATGAACACAAAGGCCATGATACAGTGTCAGCTTCAGCAGAGAGGACTGAGAAACAGGTAAGACTAGAACAACTTGTTGGTGACTGTCTGATAAACAAAGAATTAAATATACAGTTGGAACTAAGGCTGTTTGAATATGAGGTCATTCAAATGAAATCGATCCACAGCAGAACAAATATGGACACAAACCTTGAGTATATAGATATGTTAACCCAGATTCTCCAAATGTATCACCATTTTCTAATGTCAAACACTATTATCATCCTGAATGCCCTTTTATCAGTTCAAAGTTCAGTCTCAACCTCTTGATACATGTAGGCCCACCGTAAAAACGATAATCATTCACATAGCAACATAATATAATATTGTAAAGGGACTTACTCAATATTTTAGACCTTCCTCTCTATGGGCCCTATGTCACATGACTATACTATTGATCTACTGGACAAATAAACCTTGATTGCTCATTGAAGAGTGATTATCCACAGAGGCAGCTGGGGAGGAGTCAGCAGACGGTCCAGCAGAGATTCCAGGAAAGAGAGAAGGAGCTGAAGGATCTCCAAAAAGCTGTGAAGTCTCTCAAGGTGAGTATTGTTGACCAGAGCAGACACACCATTTCACTTCTCCCCTCCAGTCAGAGAGAGGGAGAGGGGCCCCTTCCCAATTCCATTGACCCCACTGTTGGGAACAGGCTGCCTGGACTGCTTCATGTAACCGACTGGGTTACCTCATCGCATAACCATGAGTAACCATGACAGACTCATGTCCCCTACACATTAAAATGGAGCTGTCTCTCGCTCTCAATTTAATTATATTCATAGGGCTTTATTGGCATGGGAAATATATGTTTACATTGCCAAAGCAAGTGAAATAGACAATGAACAAAAGTGAAATAAACAATCAGAAATTAACAGTAAACATTGCACTCACAAAAATGTCAAAGGAATAGAGAAATATCAAATGTTGTAATTCAAGTGCAAACAGAATGAGCCGTGCACCAGACCGAGTTTGGGAGGTGAAATGGATATGAATGAGGGAGAGTTAAGTGAGTGAGAAGGTGTGGTGAAGAGCTCAAAACCAGAGCCTGACATCAATGGACATGATAAAGAAGAATCTGGTGCAGTAGGAGTTACATTTTTGGAGAAAGTGGATCCATGACTTTTGGCAGATCCATGTGTGGTTTCAGGGTGGGTGGGAAAGGAGTTGGGTGCAGTTGAATCAGTGAAGGTAACCTGTAGTTTATTTTATTTTTTATATCTGTAGTGGATATTTGTTTGTTTCTTCTGACCAGAGGGAGTGGGCGCTCTGTGTCACGCAACTTGGGTCAAGGTCTGTTTCTTGCTTTGCTCTTAGGAACAGGGCACCATTGAAAGGAGTTTCAGGTGCAAAGTTCACAGTGATTTCGACAGAGTTTATAGGAGGGAGATTCCTAGATGTGGGAACTGTGCAGGAGGTCATGGGATAGAGGATTGTGTTGTTTTGGTGGATAACTGTAGGGGTGTCCATGTTGCTAGGGATCAGAAGTGTCCGGTGAGAGAGAAGCAGGTTGAGGTGGCTAGAGTCAGAGAGGTGCAGAGGGTGTCGTATGCTGAGGCAGTGAAGAAAGTAGAGGAGGATGGGTCAAGGGTGAGGGATCCTGAGAGGATCCCTGCGAGTAGTAGATCTGTGCAGCACAGAGGGATATGCCAACGAGTGATATATGCTTCAGTAAGGTTGGCTTCTTAGCGTTCATAGCAATGGTTATCAACTGTACCACAGAAATGGAACGTAAATCACAGAATATTGATGCTGTGGTGGCAGCTGCAGAGAAGTATTTGGTCACATGAGATTTGACTTCAGAAGAGTTCCAGGGTGTGTTGAGTGGTGGTGTCCCGTCCTCCCAGTCCGTTGGAATGGTGCAGGAGCAGATCGGGTCAAAGTAGTGGAATGGGGTAGTGGGTTTTTAATGAGTGTAGGGTTAGTTGGAAGCGTGTTTTTAGTATTATCAGAATTTCCCCTTTTACCATTTTGTATCACAAAGTAAAAATATATTCCAGTTGGGGGCGGTAAATGCAACATATTGGAAGCCAACCGCCTTTAGTTAAACTCCAAAGAAGAAGAAACGTTATATTAAGGGGAATACCTAGTCAATTGTACAACTGAATGCATCTTCTGCATTTAACCCAACCCCTCGAAATCAGAGAGGTGCAGAGGGCTGCCTTAATCCACATCCACTTCTTTGGCATCCGGGAAAAAGTGGGTTAACTGTCTTGCTTAGGAGCAGAACGACAGGTTTTTAACTTGTCAGCTCGGGTATTCGATCTAGCAATGTTTCGGTTACTGGCCCAATGCTCTAACCACTCGGCTGTGGCTAGTGTTGTAAAGATGTAAATTCAATTCAAGGGGCTTTATTGGCATGGGAAAAATATATTAACATTGCCAAAGCAAGTGAAGTAGATCATAAACTAAAGTGAGGAGTTGGTTCTGTGTGGGTGCTGTGGGTCGTGAGGCGGGCTACTATACTTATTCCTTACTTTTGGTTCTTGGAGGGTTTGTTTGTTGGTTTCCACTGTTTATTTGTTGGAGTTGAGTAGGGGTAGTTTATTTGGGCGGCGTGATGGCCATCATGTTGTCAGTGGAATGGCTGTCGCTTCCGAATGGCTTTCGGTACGTTCTGGAGAATGGTGTGGAGTACGTTTTTGCTCATGGTCGGCGAACAGGTGGGAGCGGAACATATACACTCTGCATCCAGAATGAACAAGGCGGTGGTTGTGGTAATGAAAAGTCTTGTATCCTGACTGGTTGCGAGTGGGGTGTAATTGTTCTGATTACGCCTATTTCGACCCCGTCAACAAGAGTAGTGGTGGCTAATCTGCCTCAGTTTATTACGTACAAACAGATCAACATGGAGTTGGTTTGTTTTTTTGTAAATTTGCAATTGGTTTTTGTGTGCTCTGGCTAGGTGCCAAGCCTTTTGCATTTTGGTACACCAGAAGTACATTAGTTTCCAATGGAACCCTGCGTTTTCCTTGCAGCGTTGCTTTGCAGAGGCAGTTGCAGTGCGTTCTGTGTGGTGTACACGTTGGATTTATCGAACGTATGTGTCAGACTGTATGTGTAGACAGAAAGGGGAGCAGAAGGTGAATGTTGAACTTCTGTTGCATATATATCCAGATGATGCTGCGTACTATTTTGAGGAAGACACTATTGGTGTTATCAAGGCATTCAAGGGTAATCAGGGAGTGCTGGTAACAGGGTTTGCTATCACAGATAGTTTATGGTGTTTTGAGGGGACATGGGGCATAATGCTAGTGCAGGGAAGCGCGACCAGCCGGCAGTGGGGGCTAGGACTCCGGGGGCTAGGACTCAGGGGGCTAGGACTCAGGGGGCTTGGACTCAGGGGGCTTGGACTCAGGGGGCAGAGCTCTGCTGAATTTTGACTTGTTCTATTGTCCAGCCTACTAGGACTCAAGTGGCAGAGCTCTGCTCGTCTGGATTGTATCTATACATTCTAGAATCAGCAGTCGGTTATTGAGGGCCTCCATTCTCCGAGTTGGGTTCAGACCATCATAGTGCCATGGCTCAGTTCTATGTTTCACCAGGGTCCAGACAGGCGTCCTATTGGAAATGACATGTAAAGGTCTTACGAGATACTACTTTTTGCTCAAGCTTCCAATGCTTTTGGGAGAGGTGGGGACAGCAGAAGGGGGAGTTTGAGTCTCTGCCAATGGTGGGATGTAGGGAAAACTCAGATTCAGGTTTTCTGTCAGCAGTATATAGATTTTTCCTCTTCAGAAGCCAGGAGAGTACTGGGGGAGCTTGAGAGGTTCATAAGTGTGGTGGAGGCTGAGCTGGTAGGGCAAGGTAGGGTGGTGCTGTTAGATAATCTATCTGAACTACTCAGGGACCATGCTGCTAGATCAACTATCTGAACTATTCAGGGACCGTGCTGCTAGATAATCCATCTGAACTACTCAGGGACCATGCTGCTAGATAATCCATCTGAACTACTCAGGGACCGTGCTGATAGATCAACTATCTGAACTACTCAGGGACCGTGCTGCTAGATCAGCTATCTGAACTACTCAGGGACCGTGCTGCTAGATCAACTATCTGAACTACTCATTGACCATGTTGCTAGATCAACTATCTGAACTACTCAGGGACCGTGCTGCTAGTTAATCTATCTGAACTACTCAGGGACCGTGCTGATAGATCAACTATCTGAACTACTCAGGGACCGTGCTGCTAGATCAGCTATCTGAACTACTCAGGGACCGTGCTGCTAGATCAACTATCTGAACTACTCATTGACCATGTTGCTAGATCAACTATCTGAACTACTCAGGGACCGTGCTGCTAGATAATCTACCTAAACTACTCAGGGACCGTGCTGTAAGATAATCTACCTAAACTACTCAGGGACCGTGATGCTAGATAATCTACCTAAACTACTCAGGGACCGTGCTGCTAGATAATCTATCTGAACTACTCAGGGACCGTGCTGCTAGATCAACTATCTGAACTATTCAGGGACCGTGCTGCTAGATAATCCATCTGAACTACTCAGGGACCGTGCTGCTAGATAATCTATCTGAACTACCTAGGGACCGTGCTGCTAGATAATCTATAAGAACTACTCAGGGACTGTGCTGCTAGATAATCTACAAGAACTACTCAGGGACCGTGCTGCTAGATAATCTACCTAAACTACTCAGAGACTGTGCTGCTAGATAATCTACCTAAACTACTCAGAGACTGTGCTGCTAGATAATCTATCTGAACTACTCAGGGACCGTGCTGCTAGATCAGCTATCTGAACTACTCAGGGACCGTGCTGCTAGATCAGCTATCTGAACTACTCAGGGACCGTGCTGCTAGATAATCTATCTGAACTACTCAGGGACCGTGCTGCTAGATCAACTATCTGAACTACTCAGGGACCGTGCTGCTAGATAATCTATCTGAACTACTCAGGGACCGTGCTGCTAGATCAACTATCTGAACTACTCAGTGACCGTGCTGCTAGATAATCTATCTGAACTACTCAGGGACCGTGCTGCTTGATAATCTGTCTGAACTGCTCAGGGACCGTGCTGCTAGATAATCTATATGAATGACCTAGGGACCGTGCTGCTAGATAATCTATATGAATGACCTAGGGACCAAGGGGCTTTCTTTTTACATGAAAGATAAAGGAAAACTTGTAAGAACTAGAAGGTCTGACTGTGGATTTTTATAAAATGTTCTGGGTAATTATTGGAAATTACTTGTTTTGTGTGTTGCGTGAGTGCGTCGGGTGGGGGAGCTACTACTAAGCTGAAGACAGGAGGCTTTGACTCGACTTAAAGATCTGGAAGCCTGTGGCATTGCGCTGTGTGGACTATAAGGTCTTTGCCAAGGTCCTCGCTAACAGGCTCAAGTCGTACCTGGCCTCTATTGTACACAAGGACCAAACGTACTGTGTACCAGGAGACTCAATCACAGACAATCTGTTCATAATAAGGAGAAATCCATTGATAGACTATGAATATCTGTTCAATGTGTTGTTTTGGTTGTGGGGAGAATTGTGTGGCTGCGTTCGAATGTTGTATTCTGGGGCTTCATGTATGGTCAAGGTGGGGGGAGGGCTCAGTCGGCCAGCCTGGGTAGGGAGGGGCATTCACCAGGGATGCCCTCTGTCGGGGCAGCTATACACTCTTGTTATTGAGTCCTTTCTGGACCTGCTACGCAGGAGGCTACAGAGAGTGTGGAAGCCAGGCACAGGGTTGGGGACAGGCATAGCATTGTCAGCATACCCTGATGACGTCTGTGTTGGTTAGGAATGAGCAGGAGCTACGGGCCCTGAATAGTTTGAGGGTGTACGAGGGGGCGTCTTCTGCTTAGGTAAACTGGGGCAAGAGTGAGACTCTGTTATGTGGGGCATGGAGGGACAGGGCACCTCCACAGTTTCCAGGGGGGTGGCAGTGGGGCTGTGAGTGACTCAAGATGCTTGAGGTGTAACTGGGCTCAGAGGGGTGGGTTAGGAAGAACTGGAAAGGAGTGTCACAAGCGGTGTTGTTGAGGCTGACGAAGTGGAGGTGGTTCCTCTCCCAAGTGTCATACAGAGGGAGGGTGCTGATCATCAACAACTTGGCAGCATCCTCCCCATGGCAGAAACTGTCCATTCTCAACCCCCCCGGTGGTCTGCTTGTGGACTTGGAGTGAAATAATTTATGCTGAGGGCGGCGGTGCTGTACCTGTCTGTCCAGGAGGGGGGACAAGGCCTTTTGGACCTGGAGAGCAGGGTGGCAGCGTTCTGACTCAAAGCAGCTCAGAGGCTACTGTAACGTATGGAGGTGGGCTGGAGGGAACCAGCATGTGCTCTGTTGAGGAGGTCTGGCGATTTGGGGCTGGATCAGCAGCTCTTCATCACGAAGAGACTCAATAGAGCAGGGGTCACTAATTTCTATGCTCAGTACCGAGGGCCTGGCAGCTGCTGAGGCCCAAACGAGAGGGAGTTGTGTTGCCTGGGCCGTGGGTGAGGGCTATCTTCCACAACCCACTGATCCTGTTGAGGTCCGCTCATTCAGCCACTCTGATAGGGACCTTAAATGGCAGCAGGCATCAAGAGACTAGCAGACCTGTGGCTGCCAGGGGGTGGAAACCCCCCCAAGAGTTGGCACAGCAGGCAGGACTAATGTCTCTTAGGCTGCTGCAAGTGACAGCAGAGACTGGGGACTGGCAGGAGAGTCTAAAGGACTTACTGACTTTTAACACTTTGAGCCTGGGGGACTTTTCAGAGGTGGGGGTAAGGTGCTGTACACCTTCACTGTCAAGGTTAGACACATCAGGAGCTTAGAGGGAGTGAAGGGGCATCAGTGAAAGGGTTTGTGGGGGCATGGCAGGTCATTGGGTACTGTATAATGTGATTGTGTGGCGGTTCTGGTGGCACGTAAAGTGTTTTTAGGAGGGGGGGTGTTAGTGTAATGAGGTTGGCTCATTAAAGTAAGGCAAGTCCGTTTCACGCTCTCTCTCTCCCTCTTTCTCTCATTCTCCCTCCCTCTCCCTATTAACAGATCTCTGCACAGGCAGCAGTGAAGGACAGTGATCAGATCTTTACTGAGCTGATCCGCTCCATTGAGAGAAGGCGCTCTGAGGTGAAGGAGCTGATCAGAGCCCAAGAGAAGGCTCAAGTGTGTCAAGCTGAAGGACTCCTGGAGCAATTGAAGCAGGAGATAGCTGAGCTGAGGAAGAGAAGTACTGAGCTGGAGCAGCTCTCACACACAGAGGATCACATCCATTTCCTCCAGGTAACTAAACTGTCTGTGATATGATATTAAAATTAAATTTGACACTCAATCATTTGGTGTCAAATGTAATTTTAATATCATATCACAGGCAGTTTCTCTCTCTCTCTCTCTCTCTCTCTCTCTCTCTCTCTCTCTCTCTCTCTCTCTCTCTCTCTCTCTCTCTCTCTCTCTCTCTCTCTCCAGAGTTATCAGTCTCTCTCCAGTATCAGAGCATCTTCAGACTTACCCAGCATCGTTGTCCGTCCTCTTCAGAACTTTAGAGATGTCAGTAAGACTGTGTCTGAACTGAGAGAGAAAGTAGAAGACTTCCTTAAAGGAGAATGGAACAAGATCTCCACTACAGGTGTGTTGAAAATAATAAGAACATCAACATTAGAACATTGGAAGTTCCCTACTAGTCAATATGGTATGATGATAACAATCACTCTCTCTGTCAATGTGTTTGTGTCTGTAGTGAATATAGTGGATGTTGTACTGCCTCCAGAGCCCAAGACCAAAGAACCGTTGTTACAATGTGAGTCGCTTTACTTTGAAGTAACTAACAGTCTCTTTTTACTGACACTCCTAACGATCCCTCTAGAAATATATAGCAATAGTAGATCTAATCAAAGACTGGTTATCTATCTGACTCCTCATATTTCTCTGATTTGATCTCTGCTGTGCTCTAATCAAAGACAGGGCAGATACAGTATCTGACTAAAATTATTGTTCTAACTCCCCTCATTGATCTCTCCTCTGCTCTTCTCCCAGATCACTGTCAGCTCACACTGGACCCAAACACAGCAGGAACACGCCTCTCTCTGTCTGAAGGGAACAAAAAGGTGACCTCTGCACGCCAAGTCCAACCATATCCTGGTCATCCAGACAGATTCACCAACCAGTGGCAGGTTCTGTGTAGAGAGGGTATGTCTGGACGCTGTTACTGGGAGGTGAAGTGGACTGGTAATGTTATTACAGCAGTCTCATATAAAGACATCAGCAGAACAAAGACAAATAATATATTTGGAGACAATAACAAGTCCTGGGGTTTACAGTGCTATAGAGGTGGTTATTGTTTCAGACACAATAATGTTGAGACTAAAATATCAGGCCCTCAGTCCTCCAGAGTAGGAGTGTACCTGGATCACAAGGCAGGTACTCTGTCCTTCTACAGTGTCTCTGACACAATGACCCTCCTCCACAGAGTCCAGACCACATTCACTCAGCCACTCTATCCTGGGTTTTGTCTCTGTGGAACTGCTGAGCTGGTTAAACTGTAGTAGGGTCCACATAGATACTAGTCATGTTGGTGTCGTTTATAGCTGAGCTGGTTAAACTGTAGTAGGGTCCACATAGATACTAGTCATGTTGGTGTAGTCTATAGCTGAGCTGGTTAAACTGTAGTAGGGTCCACATAGATACTAGTCATGCTGGTGTAGTCTATAGCTGAGCTGGTTAAACTGTAGTAGGGTCCACATAGATACTAGTCATGTTGGTGTCGTTTATAGCTGAGCTGGTTAAACTGTAGTAGGGTCCACATAGATACTAGTCATGTTGGTGTAGTCTATAGCTGAGCTGGTTAAACTGTAGTAGGGTCCACATAGATACTAGTCATGCTGGTGTAGTCTATAGCTGAGCTGGTTAAACTGTAGTAGGGTCCACATAGATACTAGTCATGCTGGTGTAGTCTATAGCTGAGCTGGTTAAACTGTAGTAGGGTCCACATAGATACCAGTCATGCTGGTGGTGATGGTCCCCAGATATAATGGTCTGTTTTTCTGTACAATAATTTGTCTGACTGTAGAGTTGAATTAAAATGTAATGTATGAAATAGAATGCTTTAATCTTGTACATTTCTATTAGTTGTCTATTAGTTGGCATTCAGAACCATTGATATGTTTTCAGATTTTTACCTTGTCAGCTCGGGGATTCGATCTTGCAATCTTTCATTTAATCACCCAAGACTCTAACCACATGCCGCACCATTCTCTGTCTCTATGTAATTCTTCCCAGTGGCATTGAACAGGTAGTATCACTAACTAACTAACTAACTAAACTATATGGAACAGGTAGTATCACTAACTAACTAACTAAACTATATTGGACAGACACAGTTTAATCCTCGTCCTGGGCTAAAAAGTATGTTCAATGTAGATGTCCATGAAACCATCCCTAAATTTGACATCTTTCATCCTCCCATATTGCTATGTCAAGCAACATTAAACCTGTCCAGCAGGTAGTGATATTGACCAAACAATATAACCAGCAGATATCTTGACTTGCCACTCAGTATATCAGTAATGTTCAGAATAGTACTTTAATATCATTGGAGATTGATGGTCTTTTTAATCCACTATCCAGAGTCAGGAACAGATGAAGTTAGGTCTGCTACTGTTCAGTGATTAAATATGATTTATGGTGATGGGAAATAAAAAATACAACACCAAACTTCATCTAGTAATAGTTTTCCTTTGTTATTTATTCCAAGGTGTGTCTTTAACTTGTAAATGTATTGTGTGGAGGTGAGCTAGTGGTGTGGCTGATAGAATGAAAAGGGAGGATGGGAGGGGAAATGGGCAGATATATCGGACAGGTGAGGGAGAGAAAGATTTTCATACATGAGTTAGTGCTCTGTTCCAAATAGCTCCCTATTCTCTGCGTAGTGCACTTGGCTTCTTTAGACCAGATCTAAAGTAGTGTTCTAGATGTGAGATTGTTTCTCCCTGTCATTACAACATGACAATATGGTCATGACTTTAGTGGTTTCCTCCTCTTTGTTTTTAGTGTTATTTTTATATGTGTGTTGTCAGGTTGTTCCTCTGTGTTCCTAATTGAAAATCCATTAACAATGAATCACTAACTAATGATATTCCAGTTGTGTTTAGACAACTTCATGTCTGACGTCCCCCAGTTCTGTTCAGACCCATTGAACTGGGTCACATTCTAAATGGTGACTTGTATTGATCGTCTATACTGGACCTGACTGTGGTTAACCAGACTGGAGGGGTTCTGATCACATATTCCCTCATCTCCACAATTTTACCTGATGTTCTCTCTCTGTGTCTCTCTCTCTCTTTCTCATACTCTCTCTCTCTTTAGAAAGCAGACACCCTCAATATGGTTTAATTCCTGTAGTTATCAGGACACATGGGGTGTGTTCCAATTATCTCTCCTTTCTAAATGTGAACTTGTCCACACCCCTTCATGGATTATAAAGGAAATGACTGGTATAGGAATGCTACACTTCAGAAGGAAGGAGAGATTATTGGGACACCCCCATGGAGTGATGATAGAGGGATGTGAAAGAGGAGAGAGGTAATGGTTGTACTCCCCCATGGAGTGATGATAGAGGGATGTGAAAGAGGAGAGAGGTAATGGTTGGACTCTCCCATGGAGTGATGATAGAGGGATGTGAAAGAGGAGAGAGGTAATGGTTGTACTCCCCCATAGAGTGATGATAGAGGGATGTGAAAGAGGAGAGAGGTAATGGTTGTACTCCCCCATAGAGTGATGATAGAGGGATGTGAAAGAGGAGAGAGGTAATGGTTGTACTCCCCCATAGAGTGATGATAGAGGGATGTGAAAGAGGAGAGAGGTAATGGTTGTACTCCCCCATGGAGTGATGATAGAGGGATGTGAAAGAGGAGAGAGGTAATGGTTGGACTCTCCCATGGAGTGATGATAGAGGGATGTGAAAGAGGAGAGGTAATGGTTGTACTCCCCCATGGAGTGATGATAGAGGGATGTGAAAGAGGAGAGAGGTAATAGTTGTACTCCCCCATGGAGTGATGATAGAGGGATGTGAAAGAGGAGAGAGGTAATGGTTGTACTCCCCCATGGAGTGATGATAGAGGGATGTGAAAGAGGAGAGAGGTAATAGTTGTACTCCCCCATGGAGTGATGATAGAGGGATGTGAAAGAGGAGAGAGGTAATAGTTGTACTCCCCCATGGAGTGATGATAGAGGGATGTGAAAGAGGAGAGAGGTAATGGTTGGACTCTCCCATGGAGTGATGATAGAGGGATGTGAAAGAGGAGAGAGGTAATGGTTGTACTCCCCCATGGAGTGATGATAGAGGGATGTGAAAGAGGAGAGAGGTAATAGTTGTACTCCCCCATGGAGTGATGATAGAGGGATGTGAAAGAGGAGAGAGGTAATGGTTGTACTCTCCCATGGAGTGATGATAGAGGGATGTGAAAGAGGAGAGAGGTAATGGTTGTACTCCCCCATGGAGTGATGATAGAGGGATGTGAAAGAGGAGAGAGGTAATGGTTGTACTCCCCATGGAGTGATGATAGAGGGATGTGAAAGAGGAGAGAGGTAATGGTTGTACTCCCCCATGGAGTGATGATAGAGGGATGTGAAAGAGGAGAGAGGTAATAGTTGTACTCCCCCATGGAGTGATGATAGAGGGATGTGAAAGAGGAGAGAGGTAATGGTTGTACTCCCCCAGGGAGTGATGATAGAGGAATGTGAAAGAGGAGAGAGGTAATAGTTGTACTCCCCCATGGAGTGATGATAGAGGAATGTGAAAGAGGAGAGAGGTAATGGTTGTACTGGACTTATTTATTCCCTCATTACTGACATTCTTTTTCAACATAATTTCATAAGACAAAATAAATAATGTTAGATAATGCTCACTTCTTCCTATAAGAGTCATTGAAGTGTTGGATGAGACAGGACCCTGCCTTCACAGAGGGATATTTGTTGGACCCGTAACAACAGGTGATGAGGGCCTCATCCTCCAGCTGCACAAAGAAAACCAGGGAATACAAACTTAATCAAGCACCGCTTATTTTATCATAAGTATTCAACATTATTATAAATAGTATTTAAACGCAGGTCTGTTTCCAATAATACAATGAGCCTGTAACATCTTGTATGATCTCATCAGGTAAAGGTGTTTCAAATGGAAGGGCAAGTCTCACCACTGAGAGGAAAACATCACTGGTCCACCTCTGCATCAGGTCAGCTATGTTGATCAGTACTGTCCCAGGGATGCTGGGAGCAGAGATGAACTCCCCTGACCTGGTACCACCTATGGAGTTGTCATTTTAATATCAGTTTAACCCCATTACTGCTATAACACACATACACCATGTTAATAGAATGAAATGTATCCAGGGTCCATTTATTCTACAATAGATTTACTGCCTGTGGATCACTTCTCCAAAGTGGTCTGAAATCAAGATGACTGCAGGTCTGAATCCTAAACTAATGGGGGGAAATGGCTCCATCTAATAAGATGGTATTTAGAGGTATGAACCTTTCTATTGGGGTGAACCATCCCCTTAACATACAGTACCAGTCAAAAGCTTGGACACGCCTACTCGGCCTAGGGCCTCATTGTCCGGCTGCACAAAGAAAGCCAGGGACTGCAGTGTGATACGGTGTTGTTTTCTCAATTAAACTTTTAGTGCAATGAGAAAAGACTGCGAATTCCCCAGGAATATGGGTGGAGACCAGAGCAATCGATCTCAGGCTCATAGATTAAGAGCATTTCGTAGATCACAGATTAACATTTTTCGGCACCACAAAATAAAGTAATCAATATAACGTGTACACATTACTCTCACAATTCGTACCCTTTGTACGCAATCTCTATCAACTAATACTGAATGCATGATCTTTTTAACCTTAGATGTTTTAAGATCCTCACATACTATGAACTTACTAATACTTTTTAATGTATAACAGACTATGAATATTTCCTTTAACCTGTCACATTTCCACATGTAACATCTTGTTCTTGATCTTATGAGGTAACGGTGTATCAAATAGAAGGGAAAGTCTCACCACTGAGAGGAAAACATCACTGGTCCACCTCTGCATCAGGTCAGCTATGTTGATCAGTACTGTCCCAGGGATGCTGGGAGCAGAGATGAACTCCCCTGACCTGGTACGCACCTATGGAGTTGTCATTTTAATATCAGTTTAACCCCATTACTGCTATAACACACATACACCATGTTAATAGAATGAAATGTATCCAGGTTCCATGTATGCTACAATAGATTTACTGCCTGTGGATCACTTCTCCAAAGTGGTCTGAAATCAAGATGACTGCAGGTCTGAATCCCAAACTAATGGGGGGAAATGGCTCCATCTAATAAGATGGTATTTAGAGGTATGAACCTTTCTATTGGGGTGAACCATCCCCTTAACATACAGTACCAGTCAAAAGCTTGGACACGCCTACTCATTCAAGGGTTTTTCTTTATTTTTTATATTTTCTACATTGTAGAATAATAGTGAAGACCTCAAAACTATGAAATAACACATGGAATCATGTAGTAACCAACAACGTGTTGAACAAATCAAGTGGAGGTCAGGTCATCTGATGCATCACTCCATCACTCTCCTTCTTGGTCAAATAGCCCTTACACAGCCTGGAGGTGTGTTGGGTCATTGTCCCGTTGAAAAACAAATTATCCCACAAATGATCCCACTAAGCACAATCCAGATGGGATGGTGAATCACTGCAGAATGCTGTGGGAGCTATGCTGGTTAAGTGTGCCTTGAATTCTAAATAAATTACTGACAGTGTCACCAGCAGAGCACCAACACACCTCCTCCTCCATGCTTCACAGTGAGAACCACACATACAGAGATCATTTGTTCACCTACTCTACGTCTCACAAAGACACGGCTGTTGGAACCAGAAATATTACATTTGGACTCATCAGAACAAAGGACAGATTTCCACAGGTCTAATGTCCATCGCTTGTGTTTCTTGGCCCAAGCAATTTTCTTATTATTATTGGTGTCCTTTAGTAGTGGTTTCTTTGCAGTAATTGATAGTCATTTGCATTTCACTTGATAGGAGATGGTGTGGGGGTGCTTTGCTGGTGACAGTGTCGGTGATGTATTTAGAATTCAAGGCACACTTAACCTGCATGGCTACCAGAGCATTCTGCAGCGAAACGCCATTCCATCTGGTTTGAGCTTAGTGGGACTACCATTTGTTCTCATCTGATTGTCTGTCAGGTGTCCCAACTTTTGACTGGTCCTGTAGTTTCTGTAGTGCAGGAAGTATGATGCCGTCCTAGTTCTGCTCTGTGTTCCTGCTCCAAGGAAAGACTCATCTCTGGACACTCTCACATACCCTGTTACCTGCTGCACTGCTCCCCACCTGCTCTGGTCTGTCTCTCCCAGTCTGGTACAGGTGTCCTCTCCTGCTCTGGTCTGTCTCTCCCAGTCTGGTACAGGTGTCCTCTCCTGCTCTGGTCTGTCTCTCCCAGTCTGGTACAGGTGTCCTCTCCTGCTCTGGTCTGTCTCTCCCAGTCTGGTACAGGTGTCCTCTCCTGCTCTGGTCTGTCTCTCCCAGTCTGGTACAGGTGTCCTCTCCTGCTCCGGTCTGTCTCACCCAGTCTGGTACAGATGCCCTCGACACTCTCTCTCTCCCCGGAGCTTTGCTCGCCTACATCATACATCGCTGACTTGTTAAATTATCTGCTGTTGGAATATTTGATTAGTAATATTTGCTATGTTTGTATTATTATTTAGGAAAAATGTTTATATGAATTCATAGCTCATTTAATGAGAGTTTGAGTTGAGTTTGTGTTGGCTACATGTCTTAGATTGCTTAGTGCTGTGTTTCTCTCAGGTCAAACGATGAGGCAATAAGTAACATGTTGCTGTTGTTCATGTTGCTGTTGTTCAAGCGTGTGGGAGAAACCACACGCTTGCTCTGTGAATGAGGAAATATATGACTGTTTCTCCCTCGAGTTTTGGGAGAAACCACACGCTTGCTCTGTGAATGAGGAAATATATGACTGTTTCTCCCTCGAGTTTTGGGAGAAACCACACGCTTGCTCTGTGAATGAGGAAATATATGACTGTTTCTCCCTGGAGTTTTGGGAACCTTAACCTTGGCTCCTCTTTAAATATTGTTGTATCTTGTTGTTATAGACCATATGCTACTGCTGGCTCTCTGGATTATATTTTCAGATTATCACAGCATGTCAACTCTGAGTTTGTCCTGATTGGTGATCTGAATCAGGATTGGTTAACATCTAGTTCTGATCATCTCAAA
The DNA here is from genome assembly GCF_023373465.1 of Oncorhynchus keta. Classification (NCBI taxonomy): domain Eukaryota; kingdom Metazoa; phylum Chordata; class Actinopteri; order Salmoniformes; family Salmonidae; genus Oncorhynchus; species Oncorhynchus keta. The sequence continues at coordinate 38,855,718 of NC_068446.1, read as the reverse complement.
ATTCTATGCAATACCTACAATCTCACTCAGATTGTCAACAGTGTAACGAGGTTGAATATAAAGTATCCTCTTTGATTGATTGGATTTTAACCAATACTCTTCATTGTTTTAATGCTTCTGGTATTTTTGTTTTTACAAATTACATCTGTGATCACTGTGCTATTGCCTGTGTGAGAGATGGTAAAATTCCGAAGCATTCTCCACATGTCATCACGAAAAGACACTGGAAGAGGTTTGATAATCAAGGTTTTTAACATGATGTATCTAGCATTGAATGGAATGAATCCCTGATGTTGAACTAGCCTTTTGTTACTTCCACAACGTATTCCAGTATGTATGCAATTGTCCCCTTTAAATAAATTCAGGTTGAAGGGCAGAGAGAACCCCTGGTTTACTGAGGAACTTACTAAAATCATAAGGGAACAAAATTCTATATGGGCTAAAGCAAGAGGGTCTGGTTCAGCGGGTGATTGGATGGCTTTTAAACGTCTTTGAAATATGGGTGTGGCTTTGATCTGAAAAGTGAAAGCAGACCACTACCTGAAATCTACTTCAGATCATTTAAATAATCCCTCCACATTTTGGCAAGTAGTGAAAGGTTTGGAGTGAAAAGAAGATTCACAGCTTCCCAAACTATTGTTGGTCGACACTCAGGTTGTAACTGAGAGAACCTCCCTTCTGAAAGCCTTGAATCAGCATTTAATAGATGCAGGCAGTTTAGATGCAGGAAGTTTTCGCCAGGTTCTCCTTCTCACCCGTCTCTGGTTCAGAAGTGTGTAAAGCCCTGAAAGAAATTGCTAGAAAGAAATCCCCTGGCCCCGATGAACTAGATCCCCGCTTCCTATACCTAGCTGCTGACATCATTGCTCCCCCCTATATTTTTAACCTCACGCTTGACATTAAGGAAATCCCCATGTTATGGAAATCTGCTTTTGTACTGCCTCTCCTGAAAGGTGGAGATCCTTCGCTACTTGACAAAGATGGACCCATATCAAAATTGTCTGTACTGTCAAAGGTACTGGAGTCCTTAGTTAGTAGGCAGCTGAAGGCCTACCTCCAAGAAAACAACATCTTAAATGAAATGCAGTCAGGCTTTAGGTCTGGCCACAGCACTGTTTCAGCAACATGGACGGTTTTAAATGACATCCACTGTGCTCTTGATAAGAAGTGTGTCTGTCTTTATTGATTTGTCGAAGGCTTTTGACACCATGGACCATGCTGTGGTAGTGCTAAGGTTAAAATACTGTGGAATTACAGGTCATGATCTAGATTGGTTTTTAAATTACCTATCAAATCGTACACAATGTGTAATGGAGGATGGTTATAAATCTGAGTCCATAGAGTTGTGCTCAAGTGTTCTGCAAGGTTGTATTTTGGGCCCACTGTTGTTCCTTTTGTATATCAACAACATTGGGTTATCATATTGAAACAGCAGATTTTTATGCAGATTATACTGTTCTTTATTCAAGTGGTAGTAGTTTATCTTTATCTTTTGAAAATGCCCTGAGAGCATTTAACATCATACAACAGAAACTGTATGATTTGAAGCCGGTTCTGAATTTCAAATGCCAGGCATGTTACTAATCATGTCATTGCTACATTGGCTGGACATAGTATAGAGCCAGTCAAAGTGTATAAATATTTGGGTGTGTGGGTTGATGTCAAACGGAGCTTCACTGTTCATGTGGAGAACTTGATAAGGAACTTGATAAGGAGATCTTGATAAGGAGAACTTGATAAGGAAGCTCTAGCTGAGAATAGGTTTTTATTACCGGCATAAGGCGTGTTTTTCTCTGGAGTTCAGGAAGGAGCTGGTACGATGTACATTACTGGCAGGTTTAGAGATGTTATATATATATGCAGGCCTCAACCACTACCCTTGATTCAGTATATCATTCAGCCCTCAGGTTCATTACTAATCAAAAATGTCTAACACATCATTGTGATCTCTACAGCGCCATTGACTGGTCGTCATTGACCTTGTGTAGGCTTAAACTACAGCAGGGTGCGTAAGTGGTGGCAGAGAGGTCAGGAGCAGGAGAGCAGAAATGGGTAATAACCAAAGATTTATTAAGCAAAACCAACGGCATCCAGAACAACAAGATAAATGGGCACAAAAATAACCCATCGTGTGCTCACGGGTCACGGGGAACGTGCACAAGCACTTCAATAAACAATCACACAAAGACATGGGGTGAACAGAGGGTTAAATACACAACAAGTAAAAAGAGGGAATTGAAGCCAGGTGTGTGGAAACACAAGACAAAACAAATGGAAAATGAAATGTGGATCGACGATGGCTATAAGACCTTCGGCAGAAGTCGGGTCCTCTCCTTGTTCGGGCGACGCTGATTTATAAGGCTATATTGGGTAAAATTACATTTTATCTTTGTTCTTTTTTAATCAGGTCAGTAAATAAATATCAATTACAGTCTTATTCTCATTTGCTTCTAACAGTAACAAAAATTAGAACAGGTAATGGTAGAAATAGTTTTAGTTACTCAGCTCCGTGGTCCTGGAATTCTCTCCTGAACATTTTAAATTTGATGATCTATATTCGTTGGTGGAGTTTAAACACTTGATCATTGTAAATATCGTAGAGTGTAATTGTCTTTAGGACAGCTGTTTTTTAGTCAAGACTTGTGTGTTTTTTAACGTAATATGTAATTGTTGTACTGTGTGTGTTTATAGTTTTGTTTAATGTTAGTGTATGTAAGTTGTTTTGTCTGAAACGTCGTTCCCCGTGCTGCTATTGGACCAGGTCTCTCTTGTTGTTGTACTGTATGTGTGTTTAATGTTGTGTTAGTGTATGTAAGTTGTTTTGTCTGAAACGTTGTTCCCCCTGCTGCTATTGGACCAGGTCTCTCTTAGAAAAGAGATGTTATCTCAATGAGAAAAACCTGGATAAATAAAGGTTAAATAATATATTTTTTTATGAATGGATAGCATACGATCATAGATACAATTTGGCCACATAAGCCTGCAAACATTTACAACAGCAAAATCACAATAATCACGAGAATGGCTTCAGATCAAAGTCGACGTTAAGACCAACGGGAGCAATGGTCTGTAAATTAAAGATCCAGACAGCCTCTCGTTTTAACAATAAATCGTCGAGGTCACGCCCTCTCCTAGGGAGGGTGGCATGTTCGGTGCCGATATAACGTAGGGACGAAATCGATTGGTTTGCAAGCAAAAAGTGGGCCGCAACTGGGTATGTCGGGTTTTTTAACCTAATGGTGCTACGATCGATCGCTCTTTCTTTTACCCAAATAATCCCCCCCCCCCTTGAACAAGTTATAAGATAACTGCCTGTCTGTCTACACTATGTATGTATGGAGGGGGAAGCCTGCTATTATCTGTCTATACTATGTATGTGATGTAGGAGGAAAACCTGCTATTATCTGTCTACACCAGTTGTCACAACCGGTAGATCTCGATCGCCATACGTTTCTGTAAAAAAAAAAAACTATAAAGTGTTTATATTTGTTTTATTAGTCTCGGGCTGTTGGTGGTAGGTGGAGCCAAATCAGCTGCCCTGCGCGCCGGGTAAGAAAACTGTTGTCATTTCATGTGTCTGAAGGAACAAACTGCCTTCCCGGTGGGCGTGGAGAGGAAATCAAGTGCACTATGCCCCGCTGGCCAATCTGATTCCTCAGATGACCGAGTCTGCAGTAACGTAGCAGGCATAAAAGAAAGCTGGGGCAAAATTAATACTTTGAGATTTCAAACAAATGACTAGTGAGAGACTGTCAACTAATACAGCAAAGAGCTGCTGTTTTTATGAGTTCATGTTTAAGTTCTTACTCAGCACTGTCAACACTTTGTATTCAACACTTTTATAAGCCATAAAATGCGCGTTGTTCCTATTTCCAGTCAGCGTTACAACAAGCAGTGCAGCAGTAATGAATGAGGAGGGACGTGTTTATATAGGCCTGCGTTGTTACTATTATTAGCGGCTTGGGTCTTTTTTAATATTGAGGAATATTTCACTTTCTCAGTTCATAGGAGTAACAACATGAATTTGTGCACGAGGCAGAAGTAATGCGGTGCGACTCGAGTTTCGCCATCAGCTGGAAGACTGTCCTTTTTGGTCAGTGTCAGTGGAGGAAAGAGAGAGTGGAGGGATGTAGAGAGATGGACCCTCAGTCTGCTGAGACTGACCCTCAGTCTGTTGCTCTCTCCCTCTGCTGAGACTGACCCTCAGTCTGTTGCTCTCTCCCTCTGCTGAGACTGACCCTCAGTCTGCTGCTCTCTCCCTCTGCTGAGACTGACCCTCAGTCTGCTGCTCTCTCCCTCTGCTGAGACTGACCCTCAGTCTGTTGCTCTCTCCCTCCGCTGAGACTGACCCTCAGTCTGCTGCTCTCTCCCTCCACTGAGACTGACCATCAGATGCAGGCACCATCATCCCAGTAAAATAAAAAGCTAATCATTTAAATGTATGCTCACTCAGCTGTGACTCAAGTAATACAACAATGGATCTATTACCGGTGTGATCATATAGCCTTCCTCAAATGTTTAAATATATATTTTTTTAAATTCCCGAACAACAATGCATTGGCAGGTAAATTCAAGCAAAGCCATTATGAGGTGATAATGTATTGGGCCTATAGTTTACTGTACATACCTCATTGCTACAGTACTGTTTTTAACTGGTTAATGTTACATAGGCTTACGTTTCTTAAGTCATGTTAATAAAGAATCAGAGCGGTAGATCTCTGCATTTTGACACAGAAAGTGATCTTGACTCAGAAAAGGTTGGTGACCACTGGTCTAAACTGTTATAATTAATAGCTTATCCCATGTTCTGTTTTCCCAAAATATTTTTGTACGTGAGCTAATAGCCTGCTGTGTCCTCCCTATTTCATGATGGAATAGATTCTAGATGTATTTTCGTCATGTCTGTTATGGCTTGATGGTTCCAATCTGTCTGTTGGCGAGCTGGCTGCATTTAGGTGAACTATGTGTCAGCCACAAATGTCAGCTTGCTACTCTGAATATAATTGTTTATATAACTTCTATTTGTTGGATTTGTATTGTTGAAATAAGTACAGGGTACTGCAGCTTGAACTGAGACAGCTGTTAGTTTAGTTTATTTGTTATCCCCCAGAATCAACCTTACAGTTCAAATGTTTCAGTGTAAATCTTGTTTGCATGAATCTAATACAGTATTATCATTCAGACAGCACATGAAACCTCAGAAATGCACCCAATTGATCTTTTAATTGTGGCCCAAATGTTCCCGTTCATTCAGGCAATTTACTGCCTTTAAGTCTCACTTCTACAGAGACCAGGGCTCCGGGCAGCCGAGCGGAAATGGAGGAAAACTCGCCTCCCTGCGGACCTGGCATCCTTTCACTCCCTCCTCTCTAAATTTTCCTCCTCTGTCTCTGCTGCTAAAGCCACTTTCTACCACTCTAAATTCCAAGCATCTGCCTCTAACCCTAGGGAGCTCTTTGCCACCTTCTCCTCCCTCCTGAATCCTCCCCCTCCTCCCTCTCTGCAGATGACTTCGTCAACCATTTTGAAAAGAAGGTCGACGACATCCGATCCTCGTTTGCTAAGTCAAACGACACCGCTGGTTCTGCTCACACTGCCCTACCCTGTGCTCTGACCTCTTTCTCCCCTCTCTCTCCAGATGAAATCTCGCGTCTTGTGACGGCCGGCCGCCCAACAACCTGCCCGCTTGACCCTATCCCCTCCTCTCTTCTCCAGACCATTTCCGGAGACCTTCTCCCTTACCTCACCTCGCTCATCAACTCATCCCTGACCGCTGGCTACGTCCCTTCCGTCTTCAAGAGAGCGAGAGTTGCACCCCTTCTGAAAAACCTACACTCGATCCCTCCGATGTCAACAACTACAGACCAGTATCCCTTCTTTCTTTTCTCTCCAAAACTCTTGAACGTGCCGTCCTTGGCCAGCTCTCCCGCTATCTCTCTCAGAATGACCTTCTTGATCCAAATCAGTCAGGTTTCAAGACTAGTCATTCAACTGAGACTGCTCTTCTCTGTATCACGGAGGCGCTCCGCACTGCTAAAGCTAACTCTCTCTCCTCTGCTCTCATCCGTCTAGACCTATCGGCTGCCTTCGATACTGTGTACCATCAGATCCTCCTCTCCACCCTCTCCGAGTTGGGCATCTCCGGCGCGGCCCACGCTTGGATTGCGTCCTACCTGACAGGTCGCTCCTACCAGGTGGCGTGGCGAGAATCTGTCTCCTCACCACGCGCTCTCACCACTGGTGTCCCCAGGGCTCTGTTCTAGGCCCTCTCCTATTCTCGCTATACACCAAGTCACTTGGCTCTGTCATAACCTCACATGGTCTCTCCTATCATTGCTATGCAGATGACACACAATTAATCTTCTCCTTTCCCCCTTCTGATGACCAGGTGGCGAATCGCATCTCTGCATGTCTGGCAGACATATCAGTGTGGATGACGGATCACCACCTCAAGCTGAACCTCGGCAAGACAGAGCTGCTCTTCCTCCCGGGGAAGGACTGCCCGTTCCATGATCTCGCCATCACGGTTGACAACTCCATTGTGTCCTCCTCCCAGAGCGCTAAGAACCTTGGCGTGATCCTGGACAACACCCTGTCGTTCTCAACTAACATCAAGGCGGTGGCCCGTTCCTGTAGGTTCATGCTCTACAACATCCGCAGAGTACGACCCTGCCTCACACAGGAAGCGGCGCAGGTCCTAATCCAGGCACTTGTCATCTCCCGTCTGGATTACTGCAACTCGCTGTTGGCTGGGCTCCCTGCCTGTGCCATTAAACCCCTACAACTCATCCAGAACGCCGCAGCCCGTCTGGTGTTCAACCTTCCCAAGTTCTCTCACGTCACCCCGCTCCTCCGCTTTCTCCACTGGCTTCCAGTTGAAGCTCGCATCCGCTACAAGACCATGGTGCTTGCCTACGGAGCTGTGAGGGGAACGGCACCTCAGTACCTCCAGGCTCTGATCAGGCCCTACACCCAAACAAGGGCACTGCGTTCATCCACCTCTGGCCTGCTCGCCTCCCTACCACTGAGGAAGTACAGTTCCCGCTCAGCCCAGTCAAAACTGTTCGCTGCTCTGGCCCCCCAATGGTGGAACAAACTCCCTCACGACGCCAGGACAGTGGAGTCAATCACCACCTTCCGGAGACACCTGAAACCCCACCTCTTTAAGGAATACCTAGGATAGGATAAAGTAATCCTTCTCACCCCCTTAAAAGATTTAGATGCACTATTGTAAAGTGGCTGTTCCACTGGATGTCATAAGGTGAATGCACCAATTTGTAAGTCGCTCTGGATAAGAGCGTCTGCTAAATGACTTAAATGTAATGTAAATGTACCACAAGAGAGATCAAAGATCTGTGAAAGCTGCTCCATTTCAATCAGCAGACAAAATGTTTATTTGCCCAATAGATTTTTGACTGAAGGATTGTTTGCTAGAGGGCAGAGAAATGAGTTATCCTTTTATGGGATGTGAAAAAACATATGCTGTTAAATGTACATTTGCGTCTCATTTATCCAGAACACAAAAACAGCTCCATCAAACATGCTTATGATACAGTGTTGGAAACACAAAGTGAAAATGTTCCTGAGGCCCCTGGTGTTTCTACAGACAACTACTTTTCCCAGGACTTGGAGGCAGGCGGCCCCTTATATAATTGACAGCTTAGGATAGAAAACACTCTAAAGTTTCCAAAACTGTAAAGTGAGTATAACAGAACTGATATTGCAGGCGAAAGCCTGAGAAAAATCCAATCCGGAAGTGCCTCATGTTTTGAAAGCGCTGCGTTCTAATGCGTCCCTATTGAGCAATGAATGGGCTATCAACCGGATTACTTTTTCTCCGTATTCCCCAAGGTGTCTACAGCATTGTGACATAGTTTACGCATTTATGTTGAAGAATACCTGTAAGCGGCTACATTGCGCAACTGGTCACCTGATTGCTCCCTGAGTGATTCTCGTGTAAAATACAGAGGTAGCCATTACTCCAATCGGTCCTACTGAATAACCAATTGTCCCGGTGGATATATTATTGAAAAGATATTTGAAAAACACCTTGAGGATTGATTATAAACAACGTTTGCCATGTTTCTGTTGATATTATGGAGCTAATTTGGAATATTTCTCTGCATTTTCGTGACTGCAATTTCCGGGCGATTTCTCAGCCAAACGTGAAGAACAAACAGAGCTATTTCGCCTACAAAAATAATATTTTTGGAAAAAAGGCACATTGGCTATCTAACTGGGAGTCTCGTGAGTGAAAACATCTGAAGCTCATCAAAGGTAAACAATTTAATTTGATTGCATTTCTGATTTCCGTGACCAAGTTACCTGCTGCTAGCTGGACAAAATGCTATGCTAGGCTATCGATAAACTTACACAAATGCTTGTCTAGCTTTGGCTGTAAAGCATATTTTGAAAATCTGAGATGACAGGGTGCTTAACAAAAGGCTAAGCTGTGTCTCAATATATTTCACTTGTGATTTTCATGAATAGGAATATTTTCTAGGAATATTTATGTCCGTTGCGTTATGCTAATCAGTGTCAGTTGATGATTACGCTCCCTCATGCGGGATGGGGAGTCACTAGAGGTTTTAAGAGATGTGAAGGAGTAGAGGATGGTGTTTTAGCAGATGGATGAGTTGGTAAGAGATGTGAAGGAGTAGAGGATGGTGTTTTAGCAGATGGATGAGTTGGTAAGAGATGTGAAGGAGTAGAGGATGGTGTTATATCAGATGGATGAGTTGGTAAGAGATGTTAAGGAGTAGGGGATGGTGTTATAGCAGATGAGTTGTGAGAGGTGCTTGATGTGCCATAGCTGGAGATCATCTGGGATCTCCCAGTATCAGGGCTCTGTGGAACATTTCAGCCGGAGTACATATTTTTGTCGATATTGCCGTGCTGCTGCTCCAGTTTCAACTGTTCTGCCTGCTGCTATGGGACCCTGACCTGTTGACCGGACGTGCTACCTGTCCCAGACCTGCTGTTTTCAACTCTCCAGAGACAGCAGGAGTGGTAGAGATACTCTGAATGATTGGCTATGAAAAGCCAACTGACATTTACTCCTGATGTGCAGACCTTTTGCACCCTCGACATCAACTTTGATTATTATTATTTGACCCTGCGTGTCATCTATAAACATTTGAACATCTTGGCCATGTTCTGTTCTAATCTCCACCTGGCACAGCCAGAAGAGGACTGGCCACCCCTCACAGCCTGGATCCTCTCTAGGTTTCTTCCTAGGTTCTGGCCTTTCGAGGGAGTTTTTCCTAGCCACCTTGCTTCTACACCTGCATTGCTTGCTTTTTGGGGTTTTAGGGTGGGTTTCTGTACAGCACTTTGAGATATCAGCTGATGTACGACAGGCTTTATAAATACATTTTATTTTATTTGTTTTAGAGGGAGACAAATATTTCAGTTCATAGGTTAGGGCCCTTCATTTGGAATAAATCTTACAAATGTGAGTTGTTAGAATATATAAAGCGTAACAGTTTCTATGAAGTACATATTATAATTATTTTAATGACCTTCATGCCTTATAATACACCCATGTGTTATAACACTGATTATAAGTGTCTATATTAATTAATTAGTGGTTGTAATGGGGGGGAGCTTGATATTTATACAATGTACTGTTGTTTAAATGAATACTGTATGTATTGACTGATCATTGAGAATGAATTAATACTTTACATTACTGTGTGGTTATTACTGTTAGGCCTATGGTCAGGGTTAGAGGTATTACATTCAGCAGTAACATATCTAGGACTTAAAAGAGAAGACGTTTTACAATCAGAGTTCTTTGTGTCTCTTCTTAGTCATACAGATACACATCTTATAGGTGGACGGGGTTATGGACATATACAATACATTATTTCTGAAACCAGATGAAATGAAACTGTCTTTCAGCAGGAAAAGCTTCTCTAATAATCCTAACCATGGCTTGGTGTCTTCAGAGACTGAGAGGTACAGAGACACACTGTCAAGATGACAGGTATCCTAGTGGTTTAGAGACTGAGAGGTATAGAGACACACTGTCAAGTCAAAACATCTGGCTCTGCTTTCATGTCCAAACCCCTTATTCTATTATTTTCTAGTCATTCTATTATATTCTAGTCATTCTGTTATATTCTATTCTGTTATATTCTATGATAATATATTATATCCATAGTCTCCACTCAGTATAGTGTTGTGTACATTGACTGTTTGTTGTGTACATTGATTGAATGGTTAGGACAATCTCTCTGTATTCACAGTTTAAATCCCAAGAGACCAGGAGACCTAAAGGAAGCCTTCAACACTGCATCCCTTCATCCAGACATAGTAAATAACGTCTGTGTGCCCGCCCGACCGCCTCTCTATTGTGACAGTTGTAGACACAGCCAACCTATCTGCTGTGGTTGTTGTTGCTATTAGTGTTCAGGTCAAGGTACAACGTGATTCACTCATTGAACTCATCAGGCTGATTGAACTCCATCTAGGAACAGAACTCACCAGGCTGATTGAACTCCATCTAGGAACAGAACTCACCAGGCTGATTGAACTCCATCTAGGAACAGAACTCACCAGGCTGATTGAACTCCATCTAGGAACAGAACTCACCAGGCTGATAGAACTCCATCTAGGAACAGAACTCACCAGGCTGATAGAACTCCATCTAGGAACAGAACTCACCAGGCTGATTGAACTCCATCTAGGAACAGAACTCACCAGGCTGATTGAACTCCATCTAGGAACAGAACTCACCAGGCTGATAGAACTCCATCTAGGAACAGAACTCACCAGGCTGATTGAACTCCATCTAGGAACAGAACTCACCAGGCTGATTGAACTCCATCTAGGAACAGAACTCACCAGGCTGATAGAACTCCATCTAGGAACAGAACTCACCAGGCTGATTGAACTCCATCTAGGAACAGAACTCACCAGGCTGATAGAACTCCATCTAGGAACAGAACTCACCAGGCTGATAGAACTCCATCTAGGAACAGAACTCACCAGGCTGATTGAACTCCATCTAGGAACAGAACTCACCAGGCTGATTGAACTCCATCTAGGAACAGAACTCACCGGGCTGATTGAACTCCATCTAGGAACAGAACTCACCAGGCTGATAGAACTCCATCTAGGAACAGAACTCACCAGGCTGATTGAACTCCATCTAGGAACAGAACTCACCAGGCTGATTGAACTCCATCTAGGAACAGAACTCACCAGGCTGATTGAACTCCATCTAGGAACAGAACTCACCAGGCTGATAGAACTCCATCTAGGAACAGAACTCACCAGGCTGATTGAACTCCATCTAGGAACAGAACTCACCAGGCTGATAGAACTCCATCTAGGAACAGAACTCACCAGGCTGATAGAACTCCATCTAGGAACAGAACTCACCAGGCTGATTGAACTCCATCTAGGAACAGAACTCACCAGGCTGATTGAACTCCATCTAGGAACAGAACTCACCAGGCTGATTGAACTCCATCTAGGAACAGAACTCACCAGGCTGATTGAACTCCATCTAGGAACAGAACTCACCAGGCTGATTGAACTCCATCTAGGAACAGAACTCACCAGGTCACCCAGAGGAATACATTGAACGTTGTCAAAGCCTGTCATCTTTTATATCCTACATTGTACAGTATATACCTCTGATTTCACTGTTCTTAAACAACTCTTCCAGGTCTATAGAAATAGTCGTCATGGGAAGGAGGGAGTGGATTCTGTGAGATCCAGTCGTCGTTCTTTCTGTGCTATAAGGACCAATTTGGAGATATTGACAAACTTACCATGTGACCTGGGGTGAAATCTATTGTAGGATAAATGGAACCTGCCTCCAGAGTGGCACAGTGGTCTAAGGCACTGCTTCACAGCGCTAGCTTTGCCACCAGAGATTCTGGGTTCGAGACCAGGCTCTGTCGAACCTGGAGACCCATGGGGCAGTGCACAATTTGCCCAGCGTTGTCTGGGTTATGGGATGGTTTGGCCGGCAGGGATGTCCTTATCCCATCGCGAATTAGCGACTCCTGTGGCAGGCCGGGCGCAGTGCATGCTGACACGGTCGCAAAGTGTACTGTATTTCCTCTGACACATTGGTGCAGCTGGCTTCCGGGTTAAGTGGGCATTGTGTCAAGAAGCAGTGCGGCTTGGTTGGGTTGTGTTTCGTGGGTGGCAAGGCTCTCGACCTTTGCCTCTCCTGAGTCCGTACGAGAGTTGCAGTGATGAGACAAGACTGTAACTACCAATTAGATACTATGACATTGGGGAGAAAGTTAAACGTAACTACGAAATTTTAATTTAAAAAAATAATAAATGGATCCTGGATCCGTTTCATTCTAGTAACATGTCTTATGTGTGTTATAAAAGTAATAATATTTAAAATAATGTTGAATACTTAATAAGCTGTGCTTGTAGTCAGAGTTCTCCACAGCACAGCTGGGGTAATACAGAGACATCAAGGTACTGCTTTACTCATCACCTGCAGGGGAAAACAACAATCAAGCCTGATTCACACAATAGGGCCCAACTGTACTGGCTCGAATATTTTATTTTCAAATTTTCATAGACACATGGGTCTAGAGGTCTCTAATGGTTGAGTCTTGGTCTGGGTCTCACTGGTTCTGTTCCAGTCTGTCCTTTCATCATCTCTGGTATATTCAGTGGTATATATTCAAACATCAACATCATCCACTCCTTAAAGGTTTCTTCTGCACTGTTCAAGTAAATGTAAAAAAAGAGATTGTTTAATGTATTCCTTGTGCATAGAGTTGTAAGGCTTTTTAATACTGATAACAACAACAACCAGACCTCTCTGTCTCCAAAGACACCCAGCCATGGTTAGGATTATTAGAGAAGCTTTTCCTGCTGAAAGACAGTTTCATTTCATCTGTTTTCAGAAATAATGTATTGTATATGTTCATAACCCCGTCCACCTATAAGATGTGTATCTGTATGACTAAGAAGAGATACAAAGAACTCTGATTGTAAAACGTCTTCTCTTTTTAGTCCTAGATATGTCTAGGGTTACTGCTGAATGTAGTAACTCTAACCATGACCCTAAACTGTAAAAAATGTACTGTAGAAATTACAGTAAATTAACGGCAAAAAAGTTCCCAGTACAAGTACTGTAAAACATTGATTTACTGTAAATTTGAATTACAACATGTTGCTGTAGATGTACTACAATAACTTACTGTTTATAAATAACAGCAATTTGCTGTATTTTTTGAGTACCTGTACACCTTTCTGATTACAATATATTATTGTGTCACAACTTCTGCCGAAGTTGTTGCCTCTCCTTGTTCGGGCGGTGCTCGGCGTTCGATGTCACCGGTCTTCTAGCCCTCATTGATCCATTTTTCATTTTCCATTGGTTTTGTCTTCTCTTCCCACACACCTGTTTTCAATCCCATTCATTACATGTTGTGTATATAACCCTCTTTTTCCCCTCATGTCTTTGTCAGAGATTGTTTAATTGTCAGTGTTGTTATTTTGTTGTGTTGGTGCGCGACGGGTCCTCGTACTCGTAAATTCCTTGTAAACGATGCCACTCTCTGCCTTTGTCATCCTTACTCGCACGGACAGTCCCATACCTCTTTCACTTCATGGGGAGTTGAGTTGTAGCAGGGTGTTGCTTTCCCTCTTCTTAGAGGCGTGCGTAACAGTATGATGTTGGCGAGCAAAACTCCGGGGAGAGAGAGAGTGTCAAGGGTATCTGTACCAGACTGGGAGAGACAGACCAGAGCAGGTGGGGAGCAGTGCAGCAGGTAACAGGGTATGTGAGAGTGTCCAGAGATGAGTCTTTCCTTGGAGCAGGAACACAGAGCAGAACTAGGACGGCATCATACTTTCTGCACTACAGAAACTACAGGACCAGTCAAAAGTTGGGACACCTGACAGACAATCAGATGAGAACAAATGGTAGTCCCACTAAGCTCAAACCAGATGGAATGGCGTTTCGCTGCAGAATGCTCTGGTAGCCATGCAGGTTAAGTGTGCCTTGAATTCTAAATACATCACCGACACTGTCACCAGCAAAGCACCCCCACACCATCTCCTATCAAGTGAAATGCGAATGACTATCAATTGCTGCAAAGAAACAACTACTAAAGGACACCAATAAGAAGAAGAGACTTGCTTGGGCCAAGAAACACAAGCAATGGACATTAGACCGATGGAAATCTGTCCTTTGGTCTGATGAGGCCAAATTTAAGATTCCTTGTTCCGAAAGCTGTCTTTGTGAGACGCAGAGTAGGTGAACAGATGACCTCTGCATGTGTATTTCCTACCGTGAAGCATGGAGGAGGAGGTGTGATGGTGCTTTGATGGTGACACTGTCAGTAATTTATTTAGAATTCAAGGCACACTTAACCAGCATAGCTACCAAAGCATTCTGCAGCGATTCACCATCCCATCTGGATTGCACTTAGTGGGACTCTCATTTGTTTTTCAACAGGACAATGACCCAACACACCTCCAAGCTGTGAAAGGGCTATTTGACCAAGAAAGAGAGTGATGTAGTGGTGCATCAAATGACCTGGCCTCTACTTGATTTATTTAACACGTTATTGGTTACTACATGATTCCATGTGTTATTTTTGAGTTTTGATGTCTTCCCTACTATTCTACAATGTAGAAAATAGTACAAATTAAGAAAAACCATTGATTGAGTAGGTGTGCCTAAACTTTTGAATGATACTGCATGTTAAGGGGACATTTCACCCCCCAATAGCAAAGGTTCATATCTCTAAATGCAATCTTATTAGATGGAGCCAGTTCCCCCTATTAGTTTGGGATTCAGGCCTGCAGTCATCTTGATTTCAGACCACTTTGGAGAAGTGATCCATAGGCAGTAAATCTATTGTAGAATAAATGGAACCTGGATCCATTTCATTCTATTAACATGGTGTATGTGTGTTATAGCAGTAATGGGGTTAAACTGATATTAAAATGACAACTCCATAGATGGTACCAGGTCTGGGGAGTTCATCTCCGCTCCCAGCATCCTTGGGACAGTACTGATCAACATAGCTGACCTGATGCAGAGGTGGACCAGTGATGTTTTCCTCTCAGTGGTGAGACTTTCCCTTCTATTTGATACACCGTTACCTCATGAGATCAAGAACAAGATGTTACATGTGGAAATGTGACAGGTTAAAGGAAATATTCATAGTCTGTTATACATTAAAAAGTATTAGTAAGTTCATAGTATGTGAGGATCTTAAAACATCTAAGGTTAAAAAGATCATGCATTCAGTATTAGTTGATAGAGATTGCGTACAAAGGGTACGAATTGTGAGAGTAATGTGTAAACGTTATATTGATTACTTTATTTTGTGGTGCCGAAAAATGTTAATCTGTGATCTACGAAATGCTCTTAATCTATGAGCCTGAGATTGATTGCTCTGGTCTCCACCCATATTCCTGGGGAATTCGCAGTCTTTTCTCATTGCACTAAAAGTTTAATTGAGAAAACAACACCGTATCACACTGCAGTCCCTGGCTTTCTTTGTGCAGCCGGACAATGAGGCCCTCATCAATGCAGGTACTGTATGCAGAACCATAGTAAAGCCCAGTATGGAATATCAATACAGATACTGAATGTAGAACCATAGTAAAGCCCAGTATGGACTATCAATACAGATACTGTATGTAGAGCCATAGTAAAGTCCAGTATGGACTATCAATACAAAGTGACCATTTAGAATCAAATCAAATCAAATGTATTTATATAGCCCTTCGTACATCAGCTGATATCTCAAAGTGCTGTACAGAAACCCAGCCTAAAACCCCAAACAGCAAGCAATGCAGGTGTAGAAGCACGGTGGCTAGGAAAAACTCCCTAGAAAGGCTAAAACCTAGGAAGAAACCTAGAGAGGAACCAGGCTATGTGGGGTGGCCAGTCCTCTTCTGGCTGTGCCGGGTGGAGATTATAACAGAACATAGCCAAGATGTTCAAATGTTCATAAATGACCAACATGGTTGAATAATAATAAGGCAGAACAGTTGAAACTGGAGCAGCAGCACGGCCAGGTGGACTGGGGACAGCAAGGAGTCATCATGTCAGGTAGTCCTGAGGCATGGTCCTAGGGCCGAGGTCCTCCGAGAGAGAGAAAGAAAGAGAGAAAGAGAGAATTAGAGAGAGCACACATAAATTCACACAGGACACCGAATAGGACAGGATAAGTACTCCAGATATAACAAACTGACCCTAGCCCCCCCGACACATAAACTACTGCAGTATAAATACTGGAGGCTGAGACAGGAGGGGTCAGGAGACACTGTGGCCCCATCCGAGGACACCCCCGGACAGGGCCAAACAGGAAGGATATAACCCCATCCACTTTGCCAAAGCACAGCCCCCACACCACTAGAGGGATATCTTCAACCACCAACTTACCATCCCGAGACAAGGCTGAGTATAGTCCACAAAGATCTCCGCCACAAATGAGGCCCAGTTCAATGAGAGGATGTCTTAACAGAACTGGGAGATGACAGACATGAAGTGGGTGGGTGGAGATCTAAGATTTTATTGTGCCAAACATTAAAGCACGATATTGTAATACATCTACACCCTATTCCCTACGTAGACCACTACTTTAGACCTGGTCAAAAGCACAATAGTGCACTATGTAGGGAATAGGGAACCATTTAGAACAGAGACAGTAATTCCCCTGAACATCTTTCTCGTCCTCATCTGGTTTCTTTAACAGCCATTCACTCCTCCCCTCTTCCTCCCCTCCTCCCTTTTCATTCTATTCTATCAGCCACACCACTAGCTCACCTCTACACAATACATTTACAAGTTAAAGACACACCTTGGAATAAATAACAAAGGAAAACTATTACTAGATGAAGTTTGGTGTTGTATTTTTTATTTCCCATCACCATAAATCATATTTAATCACTGAACAGTAGCAGACCTAACTTCATCTGTTCCTGACTCTGGATCGTGGATTAAAAAGACCATCAATCTCCAATTATATTAAAGTACTATTCTGAACATTACTGATATACTGAGTGGCAAGTCAAGATATCTGCTGGTTTTATTGTTTGGTCAATATCACTACCTGCTGGACAGGTTTAATGTTGCTGGACTGAGCAGTATAGGAGGATGAAAGATGACAAATTTAGGGCTGGTTTCCAGGACATCTACATTGAACGTAGTTTTTAGTCCAGGACTACGATTAATCTGTGTCCGGGAAACCAGTCCATATAGTTTAGTTAGTTAGTGATTCTACCTGTTCAATGCCACTGAGGAGAATTACATAGAGACAGAGAACCAATTGAGAAAACATATAAATGGTTCTGAATGCCAACCAATATACATCAACACCATACATCACAATTCATGGAAATGTACAACATGAAAACATTGCATTTTATTAAATATGAAAACAAATTATTTTAATGCATGAAATCTCTGAAGATCAAAACAGTCAAAAAAATATTTTGTAAAGAAAAACAGAGCAGAATGAATCATCACCAGCATGACTAGTATCTATGTGGACCCTACTACAGTTTAACCAGCTCAGCAATAGACTACACCAGCATTACTAGTATCTATGTGGACTCTACTACAGTTTAACCAGCTCAGCAATAGACTACACCAGCATTACTAGTATCTATGTGGACTCTACTACAGTTTAACCAGCTCAGCAATAGACTACACCAGCATGACTAGTATCTATGTGGACCCTACTACAGTTTAACCAGCTCAGCAATAGACTACACCAGCATTACTAGTATCTATGTGGACTCTACTATAGTTTAACCAGCTCAGCAGTACCAGAGAGCCAAAACCCAGGATAGAGGGGCTGAGTGAATGTGGTCTGGACTCTGTAGAGGAGGGTCATTGTGTCAGAGACACTGTAGAAGGACAGAGTACCTGCCTTGTGATCCAGGTACACTCCTACTCTGGAGGACTGAGGGCCTGATGCTTTAGTCTCAACATTATTGTGTCTGAAATAATAACCATCACTAGAGCACTGTAAACTCCAGGACTTGTCATTGTATCCAAATGCATTACCTCTCTCTGTTCTGCTGATGTCTTTATATGAGACTGTTGTAATAACATACACCCCACTCCACTCCACCTCCCAGTAACAGCGTCCAGACAGACCCTCTCTACACAGAACCTGGTAGTTGTTTGTGAATCTGTCTGGATGACCAGGATATGGTTGGTCTTGGCGTGTTTGGGACACCTTTCTGTTCCCTTCAGACAGAGAGAGACGTGTGCCTGCTGTGTTTGGGTCCAGTGTGAGCTGACAGGAATCTGCGAGAAGAGCAGAGCAGAGACCAATGAGGGTAGTTAGAACAATAATTTTAGTCAGATACTGTATCTACCCTGTCTTTGATTAGAGCACAGCAGAGATCAAATCAGACAAATATGAGAAGTCAGATTGATACCCAGTCTTTGATTAGATCTACTATTGCTATATATTTCTAGAGGGATTGTTAGGAGTGTCAGTAAAAAGAGACTGTTAGTTACTTCACAATAAAGAGACTCACATTGTAACAACTGTTCTCTGGTCTTGGGCTCTGGAGGCAGTACAACCTCCACTAAATTCACTACAGACACACAAACACATTGACAGAGAGAGGGAATGTTATCATCATACCATATTCCACATGTATATGACTAGTAGGGAACTTTCAATGGTCTAAAGTTGATGTTCTTATTATTTTCAACATACCTGTGGTGGAGATCTTGGTCCATTCTCCTTTAAGGAAGTCTTCTAGTTTCTCTCTCAGTTCAGACACAGTCTTACTCACATCTCCAAAGTACTGAAGAGGACAGACAACGATGCTGGGTAAGTCTGAAGATACACTGATACTGGAGAGAGACCGATAACTCTGGAGAGAGTGAGAGAGAGAGACAAAGAGAGAACAGAAGCAAATGATTGAGATGAATAGTTTCAGCATTCAGATCATTTCATATCACATGAATCAAGGCAGTTTAGTTACCTGGAGGAAAGTGATGTGATCCTCTGTGTGTGAGAGCTGCTCCATCTCAGTGCTTCTCTTCCTCAGCTCAGCAACCTCCTGCTTCAGTTGCTGCAGGAGTCCTTCAGCTTGACTCACTTGAGACTTCACTTGGGCTCTGATCAGCTCCTTCACCTCAGAGCTCCTCAGCTCAGCAAATATCTTATCACTGCCCTTCACTGCAGAGCGCTGTTGAGAGAGAGACTGACTTGTCTTAATTTAATGAGCCATCCTTATTACACTAACACCCCCACCCCTCCTAAAAACATAGTGTGTGCCACAACAACCTCCACACAATCACATTATACAGTACCCAACACCACAGTACAATACACCATCCAGCACCACATTCCAACCGTACATCCAACCCCTCCTCTCCAGCCGTACAGACAGCCCCTCCTCTCCAGCCGTACATCCAACCCCTCCTCTCCAGCCGTACAGACAACCCCTCCTCTCCAGCCGTACAGACAGCCCCTCCTCTCCAGCCGTACAGACAACACCTCCTCTCCAGCCGTACAGACAGCCCCTCCTCTCCAGCCGTACAGACAGCCCCTCCTCTCCAGCCGTACAGACAGCCCCTCCTCTCCAGCCGTACAGACAGCCCCTCCTCTCCAGCCGTACAGACAGCCCCTCCTCTCCAGACGTACAGACAGCCCCTCCTCTCCAGCCGTACAGACAGCACCTCCTCTCCAGCCGTACAGACAGCCCCTCCTCTCCAGCCGTACAGACAGCCCCTCCTCTCCAGCCGTACAGACAGCCCCTCCTCTCCAGCCGTACAGACAGCCCCTCCTCTCCAGCCGTACAGACAGCCCCTCCTCTCCAGCCGTACAGACAGCCCCTCCTCTCCAGCCGTACAGACAGCACCTCCTCTCCAGCCGTACAGACAGCCCCTCCTCTCCAGCCGTACAGACAGCCCCTCCTCTCCAGCCGTACAGACAGCCCCTCCTCTCCAGCCGTACAGACAGCCCCTCCTCTCCAGCCGTACAGACAGCCCCTCTTCTCCAGCCGTACAGACAGCCCCTCCTCTCCAGCCGTACAGACAGCCCCTCCTCTCCAGCCGTACAGACAGCCACTCCTCTCCAGCCGTACAGACAGCCCCCCTGAGCCCCCATTCCTCCTGAAACATCTCCACACTGTTGATCATTTTGTAAAACTCAAACTCATCCCGAAGGCATCAATGGTAATGGCATTACCCTCACCACCACTTGGCCCTGCCCTACTCTCTTCCCTCCTGGTACTCCCTCCAGCAGCCTGCCCTGTATCAGAGCTAGACCCATCCTCTGCCCCCTGAGTCCTAGGCCACACACTCTTCTCAATTTACATCAACAACATAGCTCAAGCAGTAGGAGGCTCTTTCATCTATTTATATGCAGATGATACAGTCTTATCCTCAGCTGGTCCCTCTCTGGATTTTGTGTTCAAAGCTTTCTTATTGTCCAACAAGCTTTCTTATTGTCCAACAAGCTTTCTTATTGTCCAACAAGCTTTCTTATTGTCCAACAAGCTTTCTTATTGTCCAACAAGCTTTCTTATTGTCCAACAAGCTTTCTTATTGTCCAACAAGCTTTCTTATTGTCCAACAAGCTTTCTTATTGTCCAACAAGCTTTCTTATTGTCCAACAAGCTTTCTTATTGTCCAACAAGCTTTCTTATTGTCCAACAAGCTTTCTTATTGTCCAACAAGCTTTCTTATTGTCCAACAAGCTTTCTTAGTGTCCAACAAGCTTTCTTATTGTCCAACAAGCTTTCTTAGTGTCCAACAAGCTTTCTCTTAACCTTGTTAGGAACACCTCCAAAACAAAGGTCATGTGGTTTGGTAAGAAGAATGCCCCTCTCACCACAGGTGTGATTACTACATCTGAGGGTTTAAAGCTTGAGGTCATCACCTCATACAAGTACTTGGGAGTATGGCTAGACGGTACACTTTCCTTCTCTCAGCTGCAGGCTAAAGTTAAATCTAGACTAGGTTTCCTCTATCGTAATCACTCCTCTTTCACCCCAGCTGCCAAACTAACCCTGATTCAGATGACCATCCTACCCATGCTAGATTACGGAGATGCCATTTATAGATCGACAGGTCAGGGAGATGTTCTTTACCAGTCGGCCATCAGATTTGCCACCAAAGCTCCTTATAGGACACATCACTGCACTCTATACTCCTCTGTAAACTGGTCATCTGTGTATACCCATCGCAAGACCCACTGGTTGATGCTTATGTATATAAAACACTCTTAGGCTTCATACCCCCCTATCTGATATATCTATTGCAGACCTCATCTTCCACATACAACACAAGTTCTGCAAGTCACATTCTGTTAAGGTCCACAAGCACACACATCCCTGGGTCGCTCCTCTTTTCAGTTTGCTGCAGCTAGAGACTGGAATGAGCTGGAAGAAACACTCAAACTAAACAGTTTTATGTCAATCTGCTTTGCTTTATCTTGGCCAGGGCGCAGTTGTAAATGAGAACGTGTTCTCAACTGGCCTACCTTGTGAAATAATATATATCTTTTTTGGACCTCTTCCAGGTTAGCCAGGTGCCATTTGTCTGTGCACCATGTTATGATCTTTGTCATAAAGATGCACTGGGTTCCTGGGATTCCTTACAAATCTGGTCAATAGTTTGTTGCCAAATGGCTGGGGATGATGCAATGCCAAACCCCCGAGCTAACAAGGTACTGTCGTTCTGCCCCTGAACAGGCAGTTAACCCACTGTTCCCAGGCCGTCATTGAAAATAAGAATGTGTTCTTAACTGACTTGCCAAGTTAAATATAAATAAATAAAAAAGGTTTGTAGATCAACAATTGCCTGTCAACACACCATTCAGAGACCCACACAACCAACTGTGATGGAATGAGAGAGAGAGACATCATTACAACACTGAACATAGACATAATATAATGTTTCTTCTTCTTTGGAGTTTAACGGCGGTTGGAATCAAATATGTTGCATTACCTCTATAATATCAAACTATACTATAAACTATAATATCAACTTTACTTCGTGATACAAAATGGGAAAAGGAACATTTAATGGAATAAACAAGAACAATACTAAAAAACACTCTTCCAACTAGCCCTAAAAACCCCCTACCCCATCCCACTACTTTGACCCTATCTGCTCCTGCACCATGACAACTAACCCTACAGTCATTAAAAACCCACTACCCCATTCCACTACTTTGACCCTATCTGCTCCTGCACCATGACAACTAACCCTACAGTCATTAAAAACCCACTACCCCATTCCACTACTTTGACCCTATCTGCTCCTGCACCATGACAACTAACCCTACAGTCATTAAAAACCCACTACTCCATTCCACTACTTTGACCCTATCTGCTCCTGTACCATGACAACTAACCCTACAGTCATTAAAAACCCACTACCCCATTCCACTACTTTGACCCTATCTGCTCCTGCACCATGACAACTAACCCTACAGTCATTAAAAACCCACTACCCCATTCCACTACTTTGACCCTATCTGCTCCTGCACCATGACAACTAACCCTAAAAACCCACTACCCCATTCCACTACTTTGACCCTGTCTGCTCCTGCACCATGACAACTAACCCTAAAAACCCACTACCCCATTCCACTACTTTGACCCTGTCTGCTCCTGCACCATGACAACTAACCCTAAAAACCCACTACCCCATCCCACTACTTTGACCCTGTCTGCTCCTGCACCATGACAACTAACCCTAAAAACCCACTACCCCATCCCACTACTTTGACCCTATCTGCTCCTGCACCATGACAACTAACCCTAAAAACCCACTACCCCATCCCACTACTTTGACCCTGTCTGCTCCTGCACCATGACAACTAACCCTACAGTCATTAAAACCCACTACCCCATTCCACTACTTTGACCCTGTCTGCTCCTGCACCATGACAACTAACCCTAAAAACCCACTACCCCATCCCACTACTTTGACCCTGTCTGCTCCTGCACTCTTCCAACTAACCCTAAAAACCCACTACCCCATCCCACTACTTTGACCCTGTCTGCTCCTGCACCATGACAAGTAACCCTAAAAACCCACTACCCCATCCCACTACTTTGACCCTATCTGCTCCTGCACCATGACAACTAACCCTAAAAACCCACTACCCCATCCCACTACTTTGACCCTGTCTGCTCCTGCACCATGACAACTAACCCTACAGTCATTAAAAACCCACTACCCCATTCCACTACTTTGACCCTGTCTGCTCCTGCACCATGACACCCTGTCTGCTCCTGCACCACAACTAACTAACCCTAAAAACCCACTACCCCATTCCACTACTTTGACCCTGTCTGCTCCTGCACCATGACAACTAACCCTACAGTCATTAAAAACCCACTACTCCATTCCACTACTTTGACCCTATCTGCTCCTGCACCATGACAACGACCTGGGAGGACGGGACACCACCACTCAACACACCCTGGAACTCTTCTGAAGTCAAATCTCATATGACCAAATACTTGTCTGCAGCTGCCAGCACTACGTCTATATTCTGTGATTTATGTTCCATTTCTGTGGTACAGTTGATAACCATTGCTATGAACTCTAAGAAGCCAACCTTACTGAAGCATATATCACTCGTTGGCCTATCCCTCTGTGCTGGCACAGATCTACTACACACAGGGATCCTCTCAGGATCCCTCACCTTTGACCCATCCTCCTCTACTTTCTTCACTGCCTCAGCATACGACACCTTCTGCACAACTCTGACTCCATCCACCTCAACCTGCTTCTCTCTCACAGGACCCTTCTGATCCCCAGCAACATGGACACTCCTACAGTCGACACACAACTTTATCCACTAAAACTACACAATCCTCTATTCCATGACCTCCTGCACACTTCCCACATCTTGGAATCTCCCTCCTACAAACTGCTGCAACATGACCATAAACGTTGCACCTGAAACAGCTCAGTGGATTCAACACAGTGGTCCTTCTGTAGCTCAGTTGGTAGAGCATGGCGCTTGTAACGCCAGGGTAGTGGGTTCGATTCCCGGGACCACCCATACGTAGAATGTATGCACACATGACTGTAAGTCGCTTTGGATAAAAGCGTCTGCTAAATGGCATATATTATTATATATATTATTATATATTAACACAAAGACTCTAACAGGATAACTGATATATCCTAACATGTCATGTTAAGACTCAAAATTCAAAAGGACTGACAGTGACTCCACTGTTTCACCACGCTCACCACCGGGTCTGCGTCGTACCAAACGGTGGTCATCACAAACACCAGGAGTCTTCAACTTCAATTGCTCCACCTCCACACTTAACACTACCCCAGAAATCATTCATTTCAATAGTGTCCTGTTCCCAAGACCAAAGCAAGAAACATATCCTGACCAATGTAAACATCTGTTTCCCATGCCAATATAACCCATTTGAAGAGAGAGAGAGAGAGAGAGAGAGAGAGAGCTCCATGTTAATGTATAGGGGACACGAGTCAGTCATGGTTATGTGATGAGGTAGGCCCGCTTGCGACTTCAAAATCAATGTCGGCCCAATGGTGTAACGGTCAAGATGTTGGTCTCTCCCGCAGTAGACCTGGGTTCATATCCCGTTGGTTACATTAAGCAGTCTATTGTCTGAAAGGGGTCCAGACAGCCTGTTCCCAACAGTGGAGTCAGTGGCATTGGATAGGGGCCCCTCTCCTCTCTCTCTGACTGGAGGAGAGAAGTGAAATGGTGTGTCTCCTCTGGTCAACAACACTCACCTTGAGAGACTCCACAGCCTGTTGGAGCTCCTTCAGCTCCTTCTCTCTCTCCTGGAATCTCTGCTGGACCTTCTGCTGACTCATCCTCAGCTGCCTCTGTGGAGAATCACTCTTCAATGAGCTATCAAGCTTTATTTGTCCAGTAGATCAATAGTATAGTAATGTGACATAGAGAGGAATTGTGATAGAAAAATTACATACTTATCTGATTTATTTGATATTAATAGTAAACAGTTATATAATTATCCAAGAGTAAGACTGGCCTGCTAAGGCTGAGATCGCTTGAAGCTGGCAATTGATTAATGTCTCGGTGATAAAATGCATGTGAGCCAAATGTCTCTGGTCTGACTGAGCCTGTATTCTATAGATAAGATTGTGTGAATGACTCGAGATAGAGAGAACCTGAAAAAATAGAATCCTTTCATCTGGGAAACTTATCCTGAAGGAGTAGAATAACCCCCCCATGCAGATAAACATCAGTATGAACACAGGGTGGGTTATAGTGCCCAATCTGCATGGGGGGCAGACATGGTTGATGCAGTTTTAGGTTTGGTATATAAAGACCCGGTATTCTCTGAATGATTCAAGCACTCGGTCCGACAGTCAAGACAATAATTCATCGATATTAAATAAAGATGGTAGTTTGAAGAAATGACAGAGTCTCTCTCAGTACTGACTTTCCACAACACTATCAAGCTGTATTTGTTCAGTAGATCAATAGTATAGTCATGTGACATAGGACCCATAGAGAGGAAAGTCTACAATCTTGATGGTCCCTTTACAATATAATGTTGATTTGCTGCTATTTGAATTATTATAGTTTTAACAGTCGGTGTAAATGTATCAAGGAGTTGATACTGAACTTTAGACTCATTAAAGGCCATTCAGAATGATAATAGTGTTTGACTTTAGAAAATGGTGATACATTTGGAGAGTCTGGGTTAACATGGCAATATACTCAAGGTTGTGTTCATATTTGTTCTTCCGTGGATCAATTTCATTTGAATGATTTCATATTTAATTCTTTGTTTAACAGACAGTCACCAACATGGTCTTACCTGTTTCTCAGTCCTCTCTGCTGCAGCTGATACTGTATCATGGCCTTTATGTTCATCCATCACACACTGATAACAGATACACTGCTGATCGGTACGACAGTAAACCTCCAGCAGTTTGTCATGATGAGAGCAGATCTTCTCCTGTAGTTGTGCGGTGGCTTTGACCAGCTTGTGCTTCATGAAAGTAGGAGATTCATAGTGAGGTTGGAGGTGATTCTCACAGTAAGAAGCCAGACACGCCAGACAGGACATGAGGGCTTTCTGTTTTCTGGTCCCAGTGCAGAAATCACACGCCACATCTCCAGGTCCAGCATAGCACAGAGCAGGAGAGGGAGCAGCCTGGAGTCCTGTCTTCTTCAGTTCCTCCACCACCTCAGCCAACATGTTATTTTTCCTTAGAGTGGGCCTTGGAGTGAAGGTCTCTCTGCACTGAGGACAGCTATAGACCCCTCTCAGAACATTGTTATCCCAGCAGTCCTCAATACAGATTCTACAGTAACTGTGTCCACAGGCAGTAGTGACCGGCTCCGTCAGTAGCTCCAGACAGACAGAACAACAGAACTGGTCCTGGTCCAGCAGAACTCCTTGTTGAGCCATTTGGATGGTTGTTCACTCTCACACAGACAGATGAGACAGAGACTCAGGTCAGTTTTGTTTCCTCAGAAGAGAGTTTGTGGGAGGGGGAGGGACTTCCTGGTTCTGCCAGAGGGGTGCGGTCAGCAGGGTAGCCTAGTGGTTAGAGCATTGGACTAGTAACTGGAAGGTTGCAAGTTCAAACCCCCGAGCTGACAAGGTACAAATCTGCCATTCTGCTCCTGAACAGGCAGTTAACCCACTGTTCCTAGGCTGTCATTGAAAATAAGAATTTGTTCTTAATTCACTATACACAAACTCAGTGAGCATAACCTTGCTATTGAGAAAGGCCGCTGTAGGCAGCACTGGCTCTCAAGAGAAGACAGGCTATGTGCACACTGCCCACAAATTGAGGTGGAAACTGAGCTGCACTTCCTAACCTCCTGTCAAATGTATGAGTCTTTTAGAGATATTTCCCTCAGATTACACAGATCCACAAAGAATTTGAAAACAAACCCAATTTTGATAAACTCCCATATCTACTGGGTGAAATACCACAGTGTGCAATCACAGCAGCAAGATGTGTGACCTGTTGCCACAAGAAAAGGTCAACCAGTGAAGAACAAACACCATTGTAAATACAACCCATATTTATGCTTATTTGTTTTCCCTTTTGTACTTTAACCATTTGTACATCGTTACGACACTGTATATATACATATAATATTACATGTTTTTATTCTTTTGGAACTTCGGTGAGTGTAATGTTTACTGCTCTTTTTTATTGTTTATTTCACTTTTGTATATTATCTACCTCACTTGCTTTGGCAATGTTAACATATGTTTCCGATACCAATAAAGCCCCTTGACTTGAATTGAATTGAAATGAGAGAGGGAGGGATTAGAAGGAGTAAGAGAGAGAGGGGGGGATAGAGAGAGAGAGAGGGGGAGATAGATAGAGAGATTAGAGAGAGGGATTAGAGAGAGAGAGATTAGAGAGAGAGAGAGAGAGAGAGAGATTAGAGAGAGAGATTAGAGAGAAAGATTAGAGAGAGAGAGAGAGAGAGATTAGAGAGAGAGATGAGAGAGAGAGAGAGAGAGAGAGAGAGAGAGAGAGAGAGAGAGAGAGAGAGAGAGAGAGAGAGAGAGAGAGAGAGAGAGAGAGAGAGAGAGAGAGAGAGAGAGAGAGAGAGAGAGAGAGAGAGAGAGAGAGAGAGAGAGAGAGAGAGAGAGAGAGAGAGAGAGAGAGAGAGAGAGAGAGAGAGAGAGATTAGGAGAGAGGCCACATTTAATCTGATCTGTCCTACAGGCCACATTTAATCTGATCTGTCCTACAGGCCACATTTAATCTGATCTGTCCTACAGGCCACATTTAAACTGTATTTTACCCACTCCTGATCAAGACCAAGCTAAATTAGAAATGGTGGTTTAGTGCTAGACTCAAAGATACGACTCTGCTGTGCTCTACAACTAAAGCTGCCTAACCAGTATAACAGATACATACCTTTATATGGCTCTGGGACACATCTATATACTGTAAGGCTCTGGGACACATCTATATACTGTATGGCTCTGGGACACATCTATATACTGTATGGCTCTGGGACACATCTATATACTGTATGGCTCTGGGACACATCTATATACTGTATGGCTCTGGGACACATCTATATACTGTATGGCTCTGGGACACATCTATATACTGTATGGCTCTGGGACACATCTATATACTGTATGGCTCTGGGACACATCTATATACTGTATGGCTCTGGGACACATCTATATACTGTATGGCTCTGGGACACATCTATATACTGTATGGCTCTGGGACACATCTATATACTGTATGGCTCTGGGACACATCTATATACTGTATGGCTCTGGGACACATCTATATACTGTAAGGCTCTGGGACACATCTATATACTGTAAGGCTCTGGGACACATCTATATACTGTATGGCTCTGGGACACATCTATATACTGTATGGCTCTGGGACACATCTATATACTGTAAGGCTCTGGGACACATCTATATACTGTATGGCTCTGGGACACATCTATATACTGTATGGCTCTGGGACACATCTATATACTGTATGGCTCTGGGACACATCTATATACTGTATGGCTCTGGGACACATCTATATACTGTAAGGCTCTGGGACACATCTATATACTGTAAGGCTCTGGGACACATCTATATACTGTATGGCTCTGGGACACATCTATATACTGTAAGGCTCTGGGACACATCTATATACTGTATGGCTCTGGGACACATCTATATACTGTATGGCTCTGGGACACATCTATATACTGTATGGCTCTGGGACACATCTATATACTGTATGGCTCTGGGACACATCTATATACTGTATGGCTCTGGGACACATCTATATACTGTAAGGCTCTGGGACACATCTATATACTGTATGGCTCTGGGACACATCTATATACTGTATGGCTCTGGGACACATCTATATACTGTATGGCTCTGGGACACATCTATATACTGTATGGCTCTGGGACACATCTATATACTGTATGGCTCTGGGACACATCTATATACTGTATGGCTCTGGGACACATCTATATACTGTATGGCTCTGGGACACATCTATATACTGTATGGCTCTGGGACACATCTATATACTGTATGGCTCTGGGACACATCTATATACTGTAAGGCTCTGGGACACATCTATATACTGTATGGCTCTGGGACACATCTATATACTGTATGGCTCTGGGACACATCTATATACTGTATGGCTCTGGGACACATCTATATACTGTATGGCTCTGGGACACATCTATATACTGTATGGCTCTGGGACACATCTATATACTGTATGGCTCTGGGACACATCTATATACTGTAAGGCTCTGGGACACATCTATATACTGTATGGCTCTGGGACACATCTATATACTGTATGGCTCTGGGACACATCTATATACTGTAAGGCTCTGGGACACATCTATATACTGTATGGCTCTGGGACACATCTATATACTGTATGGCTCTGGGACACATCTATATACTGTATGGCTCTGGGACACATCTATATACTGTAAGGCTCTGGGACACATCTATATACTGTATGGCTCTGGGACACATCTATATACTGTATGGCTCTGGGACACATCTATATACTGTAAGGCTCTGGGACACATCTATATACTGTATGGCTCTGGGACACATCTATATACTGTATGGCTCTGGGACACATCTATATACTGTATGGCTCTGGGACACATCTATATACTGTATGGCTCTGGGACACATCTATATACTGTATGGCTCTGGGACACATCTATATACTGTAAGGCTCTGGGACACATCTATATACTGTATGGCTCTGGGACACATCTATATACTGTATGGCTCTGGGACACATCTATATACTGTATGGCTCTGGGACACATCTATATACTGTATGGCTCTGGGACACATCTATATACTGTATGGCTCTGGGACACATCTATATACTGTATGGCTCTGGGACACATCTATATACTGTATGGCTCTGGGACACATCTATATACTGTAAGGCTCTGGGACACATCTATATACTGTATGGCTCTGGGACACATCTATATACTGTATGGCTCTGGGACACATCAATGGCCAAAAGTTTTGAGAATGACACAAATATTAATTTCCACAAAGTTTGCTGCTCAGTGTCTTTAGATATTTTTGTCAGATGTTACAATGGAATACTGAATTGGACCGACCACCCAGTGCTCCCGCACATTGGCTACCCGGGCTATCTGCATTGGTTACCCGGGCCATCTGCATTGGCTACCCGGGCTATCTGCATTGGCTACCCGGGCTATCTGCATTGGTTACCCGGGCTATCTGCATTGGTTACCCGGGCTATCTGCATTGGCTACCCGGGCTATCTGCATTGGCTACCCGGGCTATCTGCATTGGCTACCCGGGCTATCTGCATTGGCTACCCGGGCTATCTGCATTGGTTACCCGGGCTATCTGCATTGGTTACCCGGGCTATCTGCATTGGTTACCCGGGCTATCTGCATTGGTTACCCGGGCTATCTGCATTGGCTACCCGGGCTATCTGCATTGGCTACCCGGGCTATCTGCATTGGCTACCCGGGCTATCTGCATTGGCTACCCGGGCTATCTGCATTGGCTACCCGGGCTATCTGCATTGGCTACCCGGGCTATCTGCATTGTCTACCCGGGCTATCTGCATTGTGTCCCACCACCCGCCAACCCCTCTTTTACGCTACTGCTACTCTCTGTTCATCATATATGCATAGTCACTTTAACCATATCTACATGTACATACTACCTCAATCAGCCTGACTAACCGGTGTCTGTATGTAGC
Source organism: Oncorhynchus keta (assembly GCF_023373465.1). Classification (NCBI taxonomy): domain Eukaryota; kingdom Metazoa; phylum Chordata; class Actinopteri; order Salmoniformes; family Salmonidae; genus Oncorhynchus; species Oncorhynchus keta. Next base: position 38,825,006 of record NC_068446.1, on the reverse strand, counting down.
CTCGCTACTTTTATAGCCTCGCTACTGTATATAACCTGTCTTTTTACTGTTGTTTGATTTCTTTACTTACCTATTGTTCACATAATACCTTTTTTTGCACTATTGGTTAGAGCCTGTAAGTAAGTATTTCACTGTAAGGTCTACTACACCTGTTGTATTTGGCGCACGTGACAAATAAACTTTGATTTGAAGTATTATCACAAGCATTTCATAAGTGTTAAAGGCTTTTATTGACGATTACATGAAGTTGATGCAGAAAAAATATTTGCAGTGTTGACCCTTCTTTTTCAAGACCTCTGCAATCTGCCCTGGCATGCTGTCAATTAACTTCTGGGCCACATCCTGACTGATGGCAGCACATTTTTGCATAATCAATACTTGGAGTTTGTCAGAATTTGTGGGTTTTTGTTTGTCCACCTGCCTCTTGAGGATTGACCACAAATTCTCAATAGGATTAAGGTATGGGGAGTTTCCTGGCCATGGACCCAAAATATCGATGTTTTGTTCCCCGAGCCACTTAGTTATCATTTTAGCCTTATGGCAAGGTGCTCCATCATGCTGGAAAAGGCATTGTTCATCACCAAACTGTTCCTGGATGGTGGGAGAAGTTGCTCTCGGAGGATGTGTTGGTACCATTCTTGATTCATGGCTGTGTTCTTAGGCAAAGTTGTGAATGAGCCCACTCCCTTGGCTGAGAAGCAGTCCCACACATGAATGGTCTCAGGATGCTTTACTGTTAGCATGACACAGGACTGATGGTAGCGCTCACCTTGTCTTCTCCGGACAAGCTGTTTCCCCGGATGCACCAAACAATCGGAAAGGGGATTAATCAGAGAAAATGACTTTACCCCAGACCAGAACAACTTGTTGGTGACTGTCTGATAAACAAATAATTAACGATACAGTAGGAACTATGGCTGTTTGAATATGAGATCATTCAATTGAAATAGCCACGCAAAACAAATATGAACAAAAACCTTGATTATGTTAGCCCAGATTCTCCAAATGTATCACCATTGTCTAAAGTCAAACACTATTATCATTCTGAATGGCCTTTAATGAGTCTAAAGTTCAGTCTCAACTCCTTGATACATTTACACCGACTGTTAAAACTATAATCATTCAAATAGCAACAAATCAACATTATATTGTAAAGGGACCATCAAGATTGTAGACCTTCCTCTCTATGGGTCCTATGTCACATGACTATACTATTGATCTACAGGACAAATACAGTTTGATAGTGTTATGGAAATTCGGTACTTTCAGGTTCTCTCTATCTCGAGTCACACACACAATCGTATCTATAGAATACAGGCCCAGTCAGACCGGAGACATTTATCTCAAAAGCATCACTAATCATAGACTGGAATGTGGCTGTTTGGTTTTTATCACCAGGACATCAATCAATTCTCTACAAACGGTGTCAGTGGAGGAGGTGTTAAACCTATTGAAGTCATTACCTGGTGGTAAATCTACAGGTTATGGTCTTATGGACAATTCTTTGCTTCTATCAATTTTTTTGCTTCGCTGTGCTGCTCCCCAGATTGCAGTTCCACTGAGATACATATTTAATTGGTCACTGGAAAAGGGGATGTTTGCAGATGTATGGAAGCGTGCGAAACTGTGTCCTATTCCGAAAGACAGCAAAGAACCCATTACTCCTGCTAATAGTCGACCAATTAGTCTACTCCCTACACTCAGTAAGATATTGGAGCGTATTGTGAGTAGACAAATGTGGGAGTACATGGAAAAGAATGATCTGATTACAGCCAATCAGCATGCTTATCGCAAAAACCATTCCACGACACTGCATTGGTTGACATGACTGATCAGTGGCTCAATGATTTGGATAATGGCAAATTTGTAGGTGTACTATTTTTAGATTTCCGTGCAGCATTTGATTTAGAGGATCATTAAATAATTTTGACAAAATTAATGCATTATGGTTTTAAGGAGGTAGCATTGAATTGGGTAAAGTCATATCTAACTGACAGGAAACCTATATCCACCTATATCAATGGTTAATTTTCTTCCCCTAATGTGTTAAACTGTGGAATACCGCAGGGAAACTGCCTTGGCCCACTTCTTTATTTAAAATATACCAACGACCTTCCCTATGCCATGGTTGAAACTCAATCTACTATATTTGCAGATGATACTACAATTTATGCAGCAAGACAATCGATTCAACAGGTACAGCAGGCTTTACAAGGAGATTTGGAGAATATCAAGAAGTGGGTTTGCCAAAACAAACTTGCTTTAAACACCAAGAAAACCAAAGTTCTGTTGGTCTGTTCAACTAGGAAAAGGCCAAAACAGCATGGGATACAATTAAGCATGGGAGGAGTACAAATTGAAGAAATGGCAGAAACCAAACTATTGGGAGTGCAGCTAGACAGCTGCTTATCATGGTCGTCTCAAATAACTAATCTATGTAAAAAAAAAAAAATATTAAAACAGCATGCATAATCAGAAGGATAGCTAAATATTTACCAGGAAAAATTATTCAGCAAATAACACAAGCATTAATTGAGAGTCAGGTGAACTATTGTTCGGTGGTCTGGTGAAATGCATCATCTAGTAAAGTTAGGATGCTGCAGAATGCACAGCATAAAGCAGCAAGGATTGTTTTAAGGCGGAGATATGGTTCTTCTGTTGCAGTCATGGGTTGTTTTAAGGCGGAGATATGGTTCTTCTGTTGCAGTCATGGGTTGTTTTAAGGCGGAGATATGGTTCTTCTGTTGCAGTCATGGGTTGTTTTAAGGTGGAGATGTGGTTCTTCTGTTGCAGTCATGGGTTGTTTTAAGGCGGAGATATGGTTCTTCTGTTGCAGTCATGGGTTGTTTTAAGGCGGAGATATGGTTCTTCTGTTGCAGTCATGGGTTGTTTTAAGGCGGAGATATGGTTCTTCTGTTGCAGTCATGGGTTGTTTTAAGGTGGAGATGTGGTTCTTCTGTTGCAGTCATGGGTTGTTTTAAGGCGGAGATATGGTTCTTCTGTTGCAGTCATGGGTTGTTTTAAGGTGGAGATATGGTTCTTCTGTTGCAGTCATGCGCAGTGTTCTTGGTTGGTCATCAATCGACAAGGTCATTGAAAAAAACATGCTTATTTTATTTTATATTATACATCATTTAAAACGGCCAAGTTCTATTCACAACGGTATTCAGTCGGTAAGAGACAGACATTCCGTAAATACTAGGAATAGATTGTCCCCCATCTATGTGTTATCCAGACAGAACAGTATTCAGTTGGTAAGAGACAGACATTCAGTAAATACTAGGAATAGATTGTCCTCCATCTATGTGTTATCCAGACAGAACAGTATTCAGTTGGTAAGAGACAGACATTCAGTAAATACTAGGAATAGATTGTCCTCCATCTATGTGTTATCCAGACAGAACAGTATTCAGTTGGTAAGAGACAGACATTCAGTAAATACTAGGAATAGATTGTCCTCCATCTATGTGTTATCCAGACAGAACAGTATTCAGTTGGTAAGAGACAGACATTCAGTAAATACTAGGAATAGATTGTCCTCCATCTATGTGTTGTCCAGACAGAACAGTATTCAGTTGGTAAGAGACAGACATTCAGTAAATACTAGGAATAGATTGTCCTCCATCTATGTGTTGTCCAGACAGAACAGTATTCAGTCGGTAAGAGACAGACATTCAGTAAATACTAGGAATAGATTGTCCTCCATCTATGCGTTATCCAGACAGAACAGTATTCAGTTGGTAAGAGACGGACATTCAGTAAATACTAGGAATAGATTGTCCTCCATCTATGTGTTATCCAGACAGAACAGTATTCAGTTGGTAAGAGACAGACATTCAGTAAATACTAGGAATAGATTGTCCTCCATCTATGCGTTATCCAGACAGAACAGTATTCAGTTGGTAAGAGACAGACATTCTGTAAATACTAGGAATAGATTGTCCTCCATCTATGTGTTGTCCAGACAGAACAGTATTCAGTTGGTAAGAGACAGACATTCAGTAAATACTAGGAATAGATTGTCCTCCATCTATGCGTTATCCAGACAGAACAGTATTCAGTTGGTAAGAGACAGACATTCAGTAAATACTAGGAATAGATTGTCCTCCATCTATGTGTTGTCCAGACAGAACAGTATTCAGTTGGTAAGAGACAGACATTCAGTAAATACTAGGAATAGATTGTCCTCCATCTATGTGTTGTCCAGACAGAACAGTATTCAGTTGGTAAGAGACAGACATTCAGTAAATACTAGGAATAGATTGTCCTCCATCTATGTGTTGTCCAGACAGAACAGTATTCAGTTGGTAAGAGACAGACATTCAGTAAATACTAGGAATAGATTGTCCTCCATCTATGCGTTATCCAGACAGAAAAGAGAAATAGGCTAAATAACATTTAGATTTAGAGCAATACAGAAATTGAATAAATTAACTGAGAAAACTAGAAACCTTTCAATATATACATTTAAACATTATTTTAAAACAATTTAAATATAGTATATAGAAATGTTGTGGGACTATAGTAGATGAAGAATCAATCTTTTTTTTAGATTGACTATTTATTGGGTCATTATGCTAGTGTATTATGTATGTTTGTAATAGTGTATTATGTATGTTTGTAATAGTGTGTTATATGTGAAAGTGTGTTTGTATTATAAATTGTATTTTAATGTTTAAGGACTCTTGGAAGATAAGTCCAAATGGGGACTAAAAGAGATCCAAATCAAATCAAAATTGTCAGCTTCAAGCTCTCTCTAGTAAAACCCATGTCCTCTACACCCAGACTATCTCTAGTAAAACCCATGTCTTCCTCACCCAGACTATCTCTAGTAAAAACCCATGTCCTCTACACCCAGACTATCTCTAGTAAAACCCTTGTCTTCTACACCCAGACTATCTCTACTAAACCCCAGACGAGCTGCAGGAAGATAGAGTGGACACAATAAACCTCAGCCTTAGCAGGCCAGTCTTACTCTTAGATAATTATATAATTGTTTACTATTAATACCAAATAAATCAGATAAGTATTTAATTTTTCTATCACAATTCCTCTCTATGTCACATTACTATACTATTGATCTACTGGACAAATAAAGCTCGATAGCTCATTGAAGAGTGATTCTCCACAGAGGCAGCTGGGGATGAGTCAGCAGAAGGTCCAGCAGAGATTCCAGGAGAGAGAGAAGGAGCCGAAGGAGCTCCAACAGGCTGTGGAGTCTTTCAAGGTGAGTATTGTTGACCTGAGGAGACTTCTCTCTTCCAGTCAGAGAGAGAGGAGAGGGGCCCCTCTCCAATCCCACTGACCCCACTGCTGGGAACAGGCTGTCTGGACCCCTTTCAGAGAATAGACTGCTTAATGTAACCAACGGGATATGAACCCAGGTCTACTGCAGGAGAGACCAACATCTTGACCGTTACACCAAGAGGACATTCCCCACTGGGCCGACACTGATTTTGAAGTCACTTTTGGGCCTACCTCATCACATAACCATGAGTAACCATGACTGACTCAAATGTAGAGGTGTCCATGTTGCTGGGGATCAGAAGTGTCCGGTGAGAGAGAGGCAGGTTGAGGTGGATGGAGTCAGAGTAGTGCAGAAGGTGTCGTATGCTGAGGCAGTGAAGAAAGTAGAGGAGGATGGGTCAAAGGTGAGGGATCCTGAGAGGATCCCTCTGTGTAGTAGATCTGTGCCAGCACAGGGATAGGCCAACGAGTGATATATGCTTCAGTAAGGTTGGCTTCTTAGAGTTCATAGCAATGGTTATCAACTGTACTGCAGAAATGGAACCTAAATCACAGAATATAGACGTAGTGGTGGCAGCTGCAGAGAAGTATTTGGTCATATGAGATTTGACTTCAGAAGAGTTCCAGGGTGTGTTGAGTGGTGGTGTCCCGTCCTCCCAGGTCGTTGTCATGGTGCAGGAGCAGATAGGGTCAAAGTAGTGGAATGGGGTAGTGGGTTTTTAATGACTGTAGGGTTAGTTGTCATGGTGCAGGAGCAGATAGGGTCAAAGTAGTGGAATGGGGTAGTGGGTTTTTAATGACTGTAGGGTTAGTTGTCATGGTGCAGGAGCAGATAGGGTCAAAGTAGTGGAATGGAGTAGTGGGTTTTTAATGACTGTAGGGTTAGTTGTCATGGTGCAGGAGCAGATAGGGTCAAAGTAGTGGAATGGAGTAGTGGGTTTTTAATGACTGTAGGGTTAGTTGTCATGGTGCAGGAGCAGATAGGGTCAAAGTAGTGGAATGGAGTAGTGGGTTTTTTTAGGGTTAGTTGTCATGGTGCAGGAGCAGATAGGGTCAAAGTAGTGGAATGGAGTAGTGGGTTTTTAATGACTGTAGGGTTAGTTGTCATGGTGCAGGAGCAGATAGGGTCATAGTAGTGGAATGGAGTAGTGGGTTTTTAATGACTGTAGGGTTAGTTGTCATGGTGCAGGAGCAGATAGGGTCAAAGTAGTGGAATGGAGTAGTGGGTTTTAGGGTTAGTTGTCATGGTGCAGGAGCAGATAGGGTCAAAGTAGTGGAATGGAGTAGTGGGTTTTTAATGACTGTAGGGTTAGTTGTCATGGTGCAGGAGCAGATAGGGTCAAAGTAGTGGAATGGGGTAGTGGGTTTTTAATGACTGTAGGGTTAGTTGTCATGGTGCAGGAGCAGATAGGGTCAAAGTAGTGGAATGGGTTCGTGGGTTTTTAATGACTGTAGGGTTAGTTGTCATGGTGCAGGAGCAGATAGGGTCAAAGTAGTGGAATGGGGTAGTGGGTTTTTAATGACTGTAGGGTTAGTTGTCATGGTGCAGGAGCAGACAGGGTCAAAGTAGTGGAATGGGGTAGTGGGTTTTTAATGACTGTAGGGTTAGTTGTCATGGTGCAGGAGCAGACAGGGTCAAAGTAGTGGAATGGAGTAGTGGGTTTTTAATGACTGTAGGGTTAGTTGTCATGGTGCAGGAGCAGATAGGGTCAAAGTAGTGGAATGGAGTAGTGGGTTTTTAATGACTGTAGGGTTAGTTGTCATGGTGCAGGAGCAGATAGGGTCAAAGTAGTGGAATGGAGTAGTGGGTTTTTAGGGTTAGTTGTCATGGTGCAGGAGCAGATAGGGTCAAAGTAGTGGAATGGAGTAGTGGGTTTTTAATGACTGTAGGGTTAGTTGTCATGGTGCAGGAGCAGATAGGGTCAAAGTAGTGGAATGGGGTAGTGGTTTTTAATGACTGTAGGGTTAGTTGTCATGGTGCAGGAGCAGATAGGGTCAAAGTAGTGGAATGGGGTCGTGGGTTTTAATGACTGTAGGGTTGGTTAGTTGTCATGGTGCAGGAGCAGATAGGGTCAAAGTAGTGGAATGGAGTAGTGGGTTTTTAATGACTGTAGGGTTAGTTGTCATGGTGCAGGAGCAGATAGGGTCAAAGTAGTGGAATTGGGTAGTGGGTTTTTAATGACTGTAGGGTTAGTTGTCATGGTGCAGGAGCAGATAGGGTCAAAGTAGTGGAATGGAGTAGTGGGTTTTTAATGACTGTAGGGTTAGTTGTCATGGTGCAGGAGCAGATAGGGTCAAAGTAGTGGAATGGAGTAGTGGGTTTTAGGGTTAGTTGTCATGGTGCAGGAGCAGATAGGGTCAAAGTAGTGGAATGGAGTAGTGGGTTTTAATGACTGTAGGGTTAGTTGTCATGGTGCAGGAGCAGATAGGGTCAAAGTAGTGGAATGGAGTAGTGGGTTTTTAATGACTGTAGGGTTAGTTGTCATGGTGCAGGAGCAGATAGGGTCAAAGTAGTGGAATGGAGTAGTGGGTTTTTAGGGTTAGTTGTCATGGTGCAGGAGCAGATAGGGTCAAAGTAGTGGAATGGAGTAGTGGGTTTTTAATGACTGTAGGGTTAGTTGTCATGGTGCAGGAGCAGATAGGGTCAAAGTAGTGGAATGGAGTAGTGGGTTTTTAATGACTGTAGGGTTAGTTGTCATGGTGCAGGAGCAGATAGGGTCAAAGTAGTGGAATGGAGTAGTGGGTTTTTAGGGTTAGTTGTCATGGTGCAGGAGCAGATAGGGTCAAAGTAGTGGAATGGAGTAGTGGGTTTTTAATGACTGTAGGGTTAGTTGTCATGGTGCAGGAGCAGATAGGGTCAAAGTAGTGGAATGGGGTAGTGGGTTTTTAATGACTGTAGGGTTAGTTGTCATGGTGCAGGAGCAGATAGGGTCAAAGTAGTGGAATGGGTTCGTGGGTTTTTAATGACTGTAGGGTTAGTTGTCATGGTGCAGGAGCAGATAGGGTCAAAGTAGTGGAATGGGGTAGTGGGTTTTAATGACTGTAGGGTTAGTTGTCATGGTGCAGGAGCAGACAGGGTCAAAGTAGTGGAATGGGGTAGTGGGTTTTTAATGACTGTAGGGTTAGTTGTCATGGTGCAGGAGCAGACAGGGTCAAAGCAGTGGAATGGAGTAGTGGGTTTTAATGACTGTAGGGTTAGTTGTCATGGTGCAGGAGCAGATAGGGTCAAAGTAGTGGAATGGAGTAGTGGGTTTTAATGACTGTAGGGTTAGTTGTCATGGTGCAGGAGCAGATAGGGTCAAAGTAGTGGAATGGAGTAGTGGGTTTTAGGGTTAGTTGTCATGGTGCAGGAGCAGATAGGGTCAAAGTAGTGGAATGGAGTAGTGGGTTTTTAATGACTGTAGGGTTAGTTGTCATGGTGCAGGAGCAGATAGGGTCAAAGTAGTGGAATGGGGTAGTGGGTTTTTAATGACTGTAGGGTTAGTTGTCATGGTGCAGGAGCAGATAGGGTCAAAGTAGTGGAATGGGGTCGTGGGTTTTTAATGACTGTAGGGTTGGTTAGTTGTCATGGTGCAGGAGCAGATAGGGTCAAAGTAGTGGAATGGAGTAGTGGGTTTTTAATGACTGTAGGGTTAGTTGTCATGGTGCAGGAGCAGATAGGGTCAAAGTAGTGGAATTGGGTAGTGGGTTTTTAATGACTGTAGGGTTAGTTGTCATGGTGCAGGAGCAGATAGGGTCAAAGTAGTGGAATGGAGTAGTGGGTTTTTTTAGGGTTAGTTGTCATGGTGCAGGAGCAGATAGGGTCAAAGTAGTGGAATGGAGTAGTGGGTTTTTAATGACTGTAGGGTTAGTTGTCATGGTGCAGGAGCAGATAGGGTCAAAGTAGTGGAATGGAGTAGTGGGTTTTTAATGACTGTAGGGTTAGTTGTCATGGTGCAGGAGCAGATAGGGTCAAAGTAGTGGAATGGAGTAGTGGGTTTTTTTAGGGTTAGTTGTCATGGTGCAGGAGCAGATAGGGTCAAAGTAGTGGAATGGAGTAGTGGGTTTTAATGACTGTAGGGTTAGTTGTCATGGTGCAGGAGCAGATAGGGTCAAAGTAGTGGAATGGGGTAGTGGGTTTTTAATGACTGTAGGGTTAGTTGTCATGGTGCAGGAGCAGATAGGGTCAAAGTAGTGGAATGGGGTCGTGGGTTTTTAATGACTGTAGGGTTAGTTGTCATGGTGCAGGAGCAGATAGGGTCAAAGTAGTGGAATTGGGTAGTGGGTTTTTAATGACTGTAGGGTTAGTTGTCATGGTGCAGGAGCAGATAGGGTCAAAGTAGTGGAATGGAGTAGTGGGTTTTTAATGACTGTAGGGTTAGTTGTCATGGTGCAGGAGCAGATAGGGTCAAAGTAGTGGAATGGGTTCGTGGGTTTTTAATGACTGTAGGGTTAGTTGTCATGGTGCAGGAGCAGATAGGGTCAAAGTAGTGGAATGGGGTAGTGGGTTTTTAATGACTGTAGGGTTAGTTGTCATGGTGCAGGAGCAGACAGGGTCAAAGTAGTGGAATGGGGTAGTGGGTTTTAATGACTGTAGGGTTAGTTGTCATGGTGCAGGAGCAGACAGGGTCAAAGTAGTGGAATGGAGTAGTGGGTTTTTAATGACTGTAGGGTTAGTTGTCATGGTGCAGGAGCAGATAGGGTCAAAGTAGTGGAATGGAGTAGTGGGTTTTAATGACTGTAGGGTTAGTTGTCATGGTGCAGGAGCAGATAGGGTCAAAGTAGTGGAATGGAGTAGTGGGTTTTTAGGGTTAGTTGTCATGGTGCAGGAGCAGATAGGGTCAAAGTAGTGGAATGGAGTAGTGGGTTTTAATGACTGTAGGGTTAGTTGTCATGGTGCAGGAGCAGATAGGGTCAAAGTAGTGGAATGGGGTAGTGGGTTTTTAATGACTGTAGGGTTAGTTGTCATGGTGCAGGAGCAGATAGGGTCAAAGTAGTGGAATGGGGTCGTGGGTTTTTAATGACTGTAGGGTTGGTTAGTTGTCATGGTGCAGGAGCAGATAGGGTCAAAGTAGTGGAATGGAGTAGTGGGTTTTTAATGACTGTAGGGTTAGTTGTCATGGTGCAGGAGCAGATAGGGTCAAAGTAGTGGAATTGGGTAGTGGGTTTTTAATGACTGTAGGGTTAGTTGTCATGGTGCAGGAGCAGATAGGGTCAAAGTAGTGGAATTGGGTAGTGGGTTTTTAATGACTGTAGGGTTAGTTGTCATGGTACAGGAGCAGATAGGGTCAAAGTAGTGGAATGGGGTAGTGGGTTTTTAATGACTGTAGGGTTAGTTGTCATGGTGCAGGAGCAGATAGGGTCAAAGTAGTGGAATTGGGTAGTGGGTTTTTAATGACTGTAGGGTTAGTTGTCATGGTGCAGGAGCAGATAGGGTCAAAGTAGTGGAATTGGGTAGTGGGTTTTTAATGACTGTAGGGTTAGTTGTCATGGTGCAGGAGCAGATAGGGTCAAAGTAGTGGAATTGGGTAGTGGGTTTTTAATGACTGTAGGGTTAGTTGTCATGGTGCAGGAGCAGATAGGGTCAAAGTAGTGGAATGGGGTAGTGGGTTTTTAATGACTGTAGGGTTAGTTGTCATGGTGCAGGAGCAGATAGGGTCAAAGTAGTGGAATGGAGTAGTGGGTTTTTAATGACTGTAGGGTTAGTTGTCATGGTGCAGGAGCAGATAGGGTCAAAGTAGTGGAATGGGGTCGTGGGTTTTTAATGACTGTAGGGTTAGTTGTCATGGTGCAGGAGCAGATAGGGTCAAAGTAGTGGGATGGGGTAGTGGGTTTTTAATGACTGTAGGGTTAGTTGTCATGGTGCAGGAGCAGATAGGGTCAAAGTAGTGGAATGGGGTAGTGGGTTTTTAATGACTGTAGGGTTAGTTGTCATGGTGCAGGAGCAGACAGGGTCAAAGTAGTGGAATGGGGTAGGGGGTTTTTAATGACTGTAGGGTTAGTTGTCATGGTGCAGGAGCAGATAGGGTCAAAGTAGTGGAATGGAGTAGTGGGTTTTAATGACTGTAGGGTTAGTTGTCATGGTGCAGGAGCAGATAGGGTCAAAGTAGTGGGATGGGGTAGTGGGTTTTTAATGACTGTAGGGTTAGTTGTCATGGTGCAGGAGCAGATAGGGTCAAAGTAGTGGAATGGAGTAGTGGGTTTTTAATGACTGTAGGGTTAGTTGTCATGGTGCAGGAGCAGATAGGGTCAAAGTAGTGGAATGGAGTAGTGGGTTTTTAATGACTGTAGGGTTAGTTGTCATGGTGCAGGAGCAGATAGGGTCAAAGTAGTGGAATGGGGTCGTGGGTTTTTAATGACTGTAGGGTTAGTTGTCATGGTGCAGGAGCAGATAGGGTCAAAGTAGTGGAATGGAGTAGTGGGTTTTTAATGACTGTAGGGTTAGTTGTCATGGTGCAGGAGCAGATAGGGTCAAAGTAGTGGAATGGGGTAGTGGGTTTTTAATGACTGTAGGGTTAGTTGTCATGGTGCAGGAGCAGATAGGGTCAAAGTAGTGGAATGGAGTAGTGGGTTTTTAATGACTGTAGGGTTAGTTGTCATGGTGCAGGAGCAGATAGGGTCAAAGTAGTGGAATGGAGTAGTGGGTTTTTAGGGTTAGTTGTCATGGTGCAGGAGCAGATAGGGTCAAAGTAGTGGAATGGAGTAGTGGGTTTTTAATGACTGTAGGGTTAGTTGTCATGGTGCAGGAGCAGATAGGGTCAAAGTAGTGGAATGGGGTAGTGGGTTTTTAATGACTGTAGGGTTAGTTGTCATGGTGCAGGAGCAGATAGGGTCAAAGTAGTGGAATGGGGTCGTGGGTTTTTAATGACTGTAGGGTTGGTTAGTTGTCATGGTGCAGGAGCAGATAGGGTCAAAGTAGTGGAATGGGTAGTGGGTTTTAATGACTGTAGGGTTAGTTGTCATGGTGCAGGAGCAGATAGGGTCAAAGTAGTGGAATTGGGTAGTGGGTTTTTAATGACTGTAGGGTTAGTTGTCATGGTACAGGAGCAGATAGGGTCAAAGTAGTGGAATGGGGTAGTGGGTTTTTAATGACTGTAGGGTTAGTTGTCATGGTGCAGGAGCAGATAGGGTCAAAGTAGTGGAATTGGGTAGTGGGTTTTTAATGACTGTAGGGTTAGTTGTCATGGTGCAGGAGCAGATAGGGTCAAAGTAGTGGAATTGGGTAGTGGGTTTTTAATGACTGTAGGGTTAGTTGTCATGGTGCAGGAGCAGATAGGGTCAAAGTAGTGGAATTGGGTAGTGGGTTTTTAATGACTGAAGGGTTAGTTGTCATGGTGCAGGAGCAGATAGGGTCAAAGTAGTGGAATGGGGTAGTGGGTTTTTAATGACTGTAGGGTTAGTTGTCATGGTGCAGGAGCAGATAGGGTCAAAGTAGTGGAATGGAGTAGTGGGTTTTTAATGACTGTAGGGTTAGTTGTCATGGTGCAGGAGCAGATAGGGTCAAAGTAGTGGAATGGGGTCGTGGGTTTTTAATGACTGTAGGGTTAGTTGTCATGGTGCAGGAGCAGATAGGGTCAAAGTAGTGGGATGGGGTAGTGGGTTTTTAATGACTGTAGGGTTAGTTGTCATGGTACAGGAGCAGATAGGGTCAAAGTAGTGGAATGGGGTAGTGGGTTTTTAATGACTGTAGGGTTAGTTGTCATGGTGCAGGAGCAGACAGGGTCAAAGTAGTGGAATGGGGTAGTGGGTTTTTAATGACTGTAGGGTTAGTTGTCATGGTGCAGGAGCAGACAGGGTCAAAGTAGTGGAATGGAGTAGTGGGTTTTGAATGACTGTAGGGTTAGTTGTCATGGTGCAGGAGCAGATAGGGTCAAAGTAGTGGGATGGGGTAGTGGGTTTTTAATGACTGTAGGGTTAGTTGTCATGGTGCAGGAGCAGATAGGGTCAAAGTAGTGGAATGGAGTAGTGGGTTTTTAATGACTGTAGGGTTAGTTGTCATGGTGCAGGAGCAGATAGGGTCAAAGTAGTGGAATGGGGTAGTGGGTTTTTAATGACTGTAGGGTTAGTTGTCATGGTGCAGGAGCAGATAGGGTCAAAGTAGTGGAATGGGGTCGTGGGTTTTTAATGACTGTAGGGTTAGTTGTCATGGTGCAGGAGCAGATAGGGTCAAAGTAGTGGAATTGGGTCGTGGGTTTTTAATGACTGTAGGGTTAGTTGTCATGGTGCAGGAGCAGATAGGGTCAAAGTAGTGGAATGGGGTAGTGGGTTTTTAATGACTGTAGGGTTAGTTGTCATGGTGCAGGAGCAGATAGGGTCAAAGTAGTGGAATGGAGTAGTGGGTTTTTAGGGTTAGTTGTCATGGTGCAGGAGCAGATAGGGTCAAAGTAGTGGAATGGAGTAGTGGGTTTTTAATGACTGTAGGGTTAGTTGTCATGGTGCAGGAGCAGATAGGGTCAAAGTAGTGGAATGGGGTAGTGGGTTTTTAATGACTGTAGGGTTAGTTGTCATGGTGCAGGAGCAGATAGGGTCAAAGTAGTGGAATGGGGTCGTGGGTTTTTAATGACTGTAGGGTTAGTTGTCATGGTGCAGGAGCAGATAGGGTCAAAGTAGTGGAATGGAGTAGTGGGTTTTTAATGACTGTAGGGTTAGTTGTCATGGTGCAGGAGCAGATAGGGTCAAAGTAGTGGAATTGGGTAGTGGGTTTTTAATGACTGTAGGGTTAGTTGTCATGGTGCAGGAGCAGATAGGGTCAAAGTAGTGGAATGGAGTAGTGGGTTTTTAATGACTGTAGGGTTAGTTGTCATGGTGCAGGAGCAGATAGGGTCAAAGTAGTGGAACGGGGTCGTGGGTTTTTAATGACTGTAGGGTTAGTTGTCATGGTGCAGGAGCAGATAGGGTCAAAGTAGTGGAATGGAGTAGTGGGTTTTTAATGACTGTAGGGTTAGTTGTCATGGTGCAGGAGCAGATAGGGTCAAAGTAGTGGAATTGGGTCGTGGGTTTTTAATGACTGTAGGGTTAGTGTTCATGGTGCAGGAGCAGATAGGGTCAAAGTAGTGGAATGGGGTAGTGGGTTTTTAATGACTGTAGGGTTAGTTGTCATGGTGCAGGAGCAGATAGGGTCAAAGTAGTGGAATGGGGTAGTGGGTTTTAATGACTGTAGGGTTAGTTGTCATGGTGCAGGAGCAGATAGGGTCAAAGTAGTGGAATGGGGTCGTGGGTTTTTAATGACTGTAGGGTTGGTTAGTTGTCATGGTGCAGGAGCAGATAGGGTCAAAGTAGTGGAATGGAGTAGTGGGTTTTAATGACTGTAGGGTTAGTTGTCATGGTGCAGGAGCAGATAGGGTCAAAGTAGTGGAATGGGGTAGTGGGTTTTTAATGACTGTAGGGTTAGTTGTCATGGTGCAGGAGCAGATAGGGTCAAAGTAGTGGAATGGGGTAGTGGGTTTTTAATGACTGTAGGGTTGGTTAGTTGTCATGGTGCAGGAGCAGATAGGGTCAAAGTAGTGGAATGGAGTAGTGGGTTTTTAATGACTGTAGGGTTAGTTGTCATGGTGCAGGAGCAGATAGGGTCAAAGTAGGGGAATTGGGTAGTGGGTTTTTAATGACTGTAGGGTTAGTTGTCATGGTGCAGGAGCAGATAGGGTCAAAGTAGTGGAATTGGGTAGTGGGTTTTTAATGACTGTAGGGTTAGTTGTCATGGTACAGGAGCAGATAGGGTCAAAGTAGTGGAATGGGGTAGTGGGTTTTAATGACTGTAGGGTTAGTTGTCATGGTGCAGGAGCAGATAGGGTCAAAGTAGTGGAATTGGGTAGTGGGTTTTTAATGACTGTAGGGTTAGTTGTCATGGTGCAGGAGCAGATAGGGTCAAAGTAGTGGAATTGGGTAGTGGGTTTTTAATGACTGTAGGGTTAGTTGTCATGGTGCAGGAGCAGATAGGGTCAAAGTAGTGGAATTGGGTAGTGGGTTTTAATGACTGAAGGGTTAGTTGTCATGGTGCAGGAGCAGATAGGGTCAAAGTAGTGGAATGGGGTAGTGGGTTTTTAATGACTGTAGGGTTAGTTGTCATGGTGCAGGAGCAGATAGGGTCAAAGTAGTGGAATGGGGTAGTGGGTTTTAATGACTGTAGGGTTAGTTGTCATGGTGCAGGAGCAGATAGGGTCAAAGTAGTGGAATGGGGTCGTGGGTTTTTAATGACTGTAGGGTTAGTTGTCATGGTGCAGGAGCAGATAGGGTCAAAGTAGTGGGATGGGGTAGTGGGTTTTTAATGACTGTAGGGTTAGTTGTCATGGTACAGGAGCAGATAGGGTCAAAGTAGTGGAATGGGGTAGTGGGTTTTTAATGACTGTAGGGTTAGTTGTCATGGTGCAGGAGCAGACAGGGTCAAAGTAGTGGAATGGGGTAGTGGGTTTTTAATGACTGTAGGGTTAGTTGTCATGGTGCAGGAGCAGACAGGGTCAAAGTAGTGGAATGGAGTAGTGGGTTTTAATGACTGTAGGGTTAGTTGTCATGGTGCAGGAGCAGATAGGGTCAAAGTAGTGGGATGGGGTAGTGGGTTTTTAATGACTGTAGGGTTAGTTGTCATGGTGCAGGAGCAGATAGGGTCAAAGTAGTGGAATGGAGTAGTGGGTTTTTAATGACTGTAGGGTTAGTTGTCATGGTGCAGGAGCAGATAGGGTCAAAGTAGTGGAATGGGGTAGTGGGTTTTTAATGACTGTAGGGTTAGTTGTCATGGTGCAGGAGCAGATAGGGTCAAAGTAGTGGAATGGGGTCGTGGGTTTTTAATGACTGTAGGGTTAGTTGTCATGGTGCAGGAGCAGATAGGGTCAAAGTAGTGGAATGGGGTCGTGGGTTTTTAATGACTGTAGGGTTAGTTGTCATGGTGCAGGAGCAGATAGGGTCAAAGTAGTGGAATGGAGTAGTGGGTTTTAATGACTGTAGGGTTAGTTGTCATGGTGCAGGAGCAGATAGGGTCAAAGTAGTGGAATGGAGTAGTGGGTTTTTTAGGGTTAGTTGTCATGGTGCAGGAGCAGATAGGGTCAAAGTAGTGGAATGGGGTCGTGGGTTTTTAATGACTGTAGGGTTAGTTGTCATGGTGCAGGAGCAGATAGGGTCAAAGTAGTGGAATGGAGTAGTGGGTTTTAATGACTGTAGGGTTAGTTGTCATGGTGCAGGAGCAGATAGGGTCAAAGTAGTGGAATTGGGTAGTGGGTTTTAATGACTGTAGGGTTAGTTGTCATGGTGCAGGAGCAGATAGGGTCAAAGTAGTGGAATGGAGTAGTGGGTTTTAATGACTGTAGGGTTAGTTGTCATGGTGCAGGAGCAGATAGGGTCAAAGTAGTGGAACGGGGTCGTGGGTTTTAATGACTGTAGGGTTAGTTGTCATGGTGCAGGAGCAGATAGGGTCAAAGTAGTGGAATGGAGTAGTGGGTTTTTAATGACTGTAGGGTTAGTTGTCATGGTGCAGGAGCAGATAGGGTCAAAGTAGTGGAATTGGGTCGTGGGTTTTTAATGACTGTAGGGTTAGTGTTCATGGTGCAGGAGCAGATAGGGTCAAAGTAGTGGAATGGGGTAGTGGGTTTTTAATGACTGTAGGGTTAGTTGTCATGGTGCAGGAGCAGATAGGGTCAAAGTAGTGGAATGGGGTCGTGGGTTTTTAATGACTGTAGGGTTAGTTGTCATGGTACAGGAGCAGATAGGGTCAAAGTAGTGGAATGGGGTCGTGGGTTTTTAATGACTGTAGGGTTAGTTGTCATGGTGCAGGAGCAGATAGGGTCAAAGTAGTGGAATGGAGTAGTGGGTTTTTAATGACTATAGGGTTAGTTGTCATGGTGCAGGAGCAGATAGGGTCAAAGTAGTGGAATGGAGTAGTGGGTTTTTAATGACTGTAGGGTTAGTTGTCATGGTGCAGGAGCAGATAGGGTCAACGTAGTGGAATGGGGTCGTGGGTTTTTAATGACTGTAGGGTTAGTTGTCATGGTACAGGAGCAGATAGGGTCAAAGTAGTGGAATGGGGTCGTGGGTTTTTAATGACTGTAGGGTTAGTTGTCATGGTGCAGGAGCAGATAGGGTCAAAGTAGTGGAATGGAGTAGTGGGTTTTTAATGACTATAGGGTTAGTTGTCATGGTGCAGGAGCAGATAGGGTCAAAGTAGTGGAATGGAGTAGTGGGTTTTTAATGACTGTAGGGTTAGTTGTCATGGTGCAGGAGCAGATAGGGTCAAAGTAGTGGAATTGGGTCGTGGGTTTTTAATGACTGTAGGGTTAGTTGTCATGGTGCAGGAGCAGATAGGGTCAAAGTAGTGGAATGGAGTAGTGGGTTTTTAATGACTGTAGGGTTAGTTGTCATGGTGCAGGAGCAGATAGGGTCAAAGTAGTGGAATGGGGTAGTGGGTTTTTAATGACTGTAGGGTTAGTTGTCATGGTGCAGGAGCAGATAGGGTCAAAGTAGTGGAATGGGGTAGTGGGTTTTTAATGACTGTAGGGTTAGTTGTCATGGTGCAGGAGCAGATAGGGTCAAAGTAGTGGAATGGGGTCGTGGGTTTTTAATGACTGTAGGGTTAGTTGTCATGGTGCAGGAGCAGATAGGGTCAAAGTAGTGGAATGGAGTAGTGGGTTTTTAATGACTGTAGGGTTAGTTGTCATGGTGCAGGAGCAGATAGGGTCAAAGTAGTGGAATTGGGTCGTGGGTTTTAATGACTGTAGGGTTAGTGTCATGGTGCAGGAGCAGATAGGGTCAAAGTAGTGGAATGGGGTAGTGGGTTTTTAATGACTGTAGGGTTAGTTGTCATGGTGCAGGAGCAGATAGGGTCAAAGTAGTGGAATGGGGTCGTGGGTTTTTAATGACTGTAGGGTTAGTTGTCATGGTACAGGAGCAGATAGGGTCAAAGTAGTGGAATGGGGTCGTGGGTTTTAATGACTGTAGGGTTAGTTGTCATGGTGCAGGAGCAGATAGGGTCAAAGTAGTGGAATGGAGTAGTGGGTTTTTAATGACTATAGGGTTAGTTGTCATGGTGCAGGAGCAGATAGGGTCAAAGTAGTGGAATGGAGTAGTGGGTTTTTAATGACTGTAGGGTTAGTTGTCATGGTGCAGGAGCAGATAGGGTCAAAGTAGTGGAATAGGGTTTTTAATGACTGTAGGGTTAGTTGTCATGGTGCAGGAGCAGATAGGGTCAAAGTAGTGGAATGGAGTAGTGGGTTTTTAATGACTGTAGGGTTAGTTGTCATGGTGCAGGAGCAGATAGGGTCAAAGTAGTGGAATGGGGTAGTGGGTTTTTAATGACTGTAGGGTTAGTTGTCATGGTGCAGGAGCAGATAGGGTCAAAGTAGTGGAATGGGGTAGTGGGTTTTTAATGACTGTAGGGTTAGTTGTCATGGTGCAGGAGCAGATAGGGTCAAAGTAGTGGAATGGGGTCGTGGGTTTTTAATGACTGTAGGGTTAGTTGTCATGGTGCAGGAGCAGATAGGGTCAAAGTAGTGGAATTGGGTCGTGGGTTTTTAATGACTGTAGGGTTAGTTGTCATGGTACAGGAGCAGATAGGGTCAAAGTAGTGGAATGGGGTCGTGGGTTTTTAATGACTGTAGGGTTAGTTGTCATGGTACAGGAGCAGATAGGGTCAAAGTAGTGGAATGGGGTAGTGGGTTTTTAATGACTGTAGGGTTAGTTGTCATGGTACAGGAGCAGATAGGGTCAAAGTAGTGGAATGGGGTCGTGGGTTTTTAATGACTGTAGGGTTAGTTGTCATGGTACAGGAGCAGATAGGGTCAAAGTAGTGGAATGGGGTAGTGGGTTTTTAATGACTGTAGGGTTAGTTGGACGTGTGTCATAATTTCCCATTTTGTATTACAAAGTATCATGGATTTATATTATAGGCCAGTTGGGGGCGGTAATGCAACATATTGGATTCCAACCGCTGTTAAACTCCAAAGAAGAAGAAACATTATATTATGTTTATGTTCAGTGTTGTAATGATGTCTCTCTCTCTCTCATTCCATCACTTTCATGGTAGTTGGTTGTGTGGGTCTCTGGTTATGAATGGGGTGCTAACAGACAATCGTTGATGGATATTTATAGAGCTCTGATCACGACAACAGTTGATTACGGGTGTATAGTTTATGAAACAGCGTCAAAGACTTGTCTTCAGAAGCTGGACAGAATCCAGTGTATAGCTTTAAGGATATGTATTGGTGCATTCAAATCAACATCTGTATGTGTCTGACTAGTGGAGGCAGGTGAGATGCCTTTGGATATACGACGTAATAAATTGTCATTAGCTTATTGGGTTGAAAGGCTGTGAGGTTGATCATCCCACTGCTACTGTTCTAGATGACTGTTGGGAATATACTAGTAGACAAGGCAGTGGTTTGGTTGGACAGTTGGAAAGCTTGCTGATAACAGTGGTTTGGTTGGACAGTTGGAAAGCTTGCTGATAACAGTGGTTTGGTTGGACAGTTGGAAAGCTTGCTGATGACAGTGGTTTGGTTGGACAGTTGGAAAGCTTGCTGATAACAGTGGTTTGGTTGGACAGTTGGAAAGCTTGCTGATAACAGTGGTTTGGTTGGACAGTTGGAAAGCTTGCTGATAACAGTGGTTTGGTTGGACAGTTGGAAAGCTTGCTGATAACAGTGGTTTGGTTGGACAGTTGGAAAGCTTGCTGATGACAGTGGTTTGAGGGAGTTGGAGGTTGGCCCTTCTGTGGTGATAGGGGATGCACATACAAATACATACAAATACATTTAGTTAATTATATATATATTTTTAAAGATACATATTTATATTTTGATGGTTGACATTGTCTTCCAACGTAACTACCCCTTAACATATAAACACAGACACTGGACATAGACACTGAAAATGAGTGTTTAGCTCTCAAAATAACCTTTGCTTTGCTAAACAGTTAGTTTTCAGGAGTGTGCTGCCTGCCTTCAGAGGAGTCTGTCTGTGAATAATGGGGGCGGCAGGTAGCCTAGTGGTTAACTAGGCAAGTCAGTTAAGAACTAACTCGTATTTACAATGACAACCTACCGGGGAACAGTGGGTTAACTGCCTTGTTCAGGGGTAGAAATACAGATTATTACCTTGTCAGCTCGGGAATTCAATCCAGCAACCTTTTTGGTTACAATCCCAATGCTCTAACCACTAGTCTACCTGCCCTTTCACAGAGGCCTAGTTTACATTTCCGTGAGTCATTTAGCAGACACTCTTATCCAGAGCCACAAGGGTTAAGTGACTAAAAAAGGCAAATGACAGATTTTTCACCTAGACGGCTTGGAGATTCGACTAGGTGAACCTGTTACTGTTAGGGCCTAACGCTCTTAACTGCTAGATTACAAACAACTAAGTGTCTTACACAAAAGTCAAATGGTAGTAGATAAATGGTAAGCTGGTTAAATAAAAGACTGCTGTTATAACATGTCTGTTTATTTCACTAAATGTCTCACAATGTGTAAATGTAAAATGTTTTATGTCGGATTTTAGTCAGGAAAATCTCCTCTTTCTAATGACATAAGGTTCGGCAGGGTCCTCTGCTGTTATTCATCGCTAGACCAGAAATAGTCAGAACTTTCATTTCTTGACGACTTCCTGGAAATGCAGACATAAAAGCACAAGGCGGATGTTTACTTTCTTCACCAGTTGTTATTATTATAATATATATTTTCTCCAGTTTCTTCCTACGAACAGGTTTTAGTGGTAAAATAAAAAGGTAGACTTTTTTGGTGCCATTTAGGGAAAATGGAATTGGGTTTGGGGCTCGATCAGCAGCTCTTCATCAACCGGCCGGAGAGACTCAATACAGCAGGGGCCTCTGATTTCTATGCTGCAGTCTGGCAGCTACTGCTAAGGGAGGAGACCATCTTCCACAACCAACTGATCAATGGGTTTGGTGGACCTGGAGAGCAGGGTGGCAGCGTTCTGACTCAGCAGCACAGAGGCTCCTGTACCGTATGGAGGTGGGCTTAGAGGGAGTGAAGGGGCATCAGTGGCAGGGGGTTATGGGGGCTGAGAGCATGGCAGGATATAGGTGGAGGGTGCTCTATCAGCTCCCAGTGCTGGAAAGGTCAGGGGTCATCCAGTGGAGGGTATTACATGGAGCCCTGGACACCAATAGCTGGTTGACTCGGGTTGACCTGGGAGTTGGGGAAGGGTGTCAATGACAGACTGGTCATCATTTTTTTTCTGTGTTGCCAGGGTAATGCCATTACTGTTAACGCCTTAGGGATGAGATTGAGTTTTACAGAATGATCAACAGTGTGGAGATGTTTCAGGAGGTATGGGGGCTCAGGGAGGCTGTCTGTATGGCTGGAGAGGAGGGGCTGTCTGTACGGCTGGAGAGGAGGGGCTGTCTGTACGGCTGTAGAGGAGGGGCTGTCTGTACGGCTGGAGAGGAGGGGCTGTCTGTACGGCTGGAGAGGAGGGGTTGGATGTACGGTTGGAATGTGGTGCTGGATGGTGTATTGTACTGTGGTGTTGTTGAGTCAGTGTGTTGGCAGCAGCCACTCAATGTTAGTGGTGGCTGTTTAACAGTCTTATGGCCTTGAGATAGAAGCTGTTTCTCAGTCTCTCGGTCCCTGCTTTGATGCACCTGTACTGACCTCGCCTTCTGGATGATAGCGGGGTGAACAGGCAGTGGCTCGGGTGGTTGTTGTCCTTGATGATCTTTATGGCCTTCCTGTGACATCGGATGGTGTAGGTGTCCTGGAGGGCAGGTAGTTTGCCCCCGGTGATGCGTTGTGCAGACCTCACTACCCGCTGGAGAGCCTTACGGTTGTGGGTGGATGCTCTCGATTGTGCATCTGTAGAAGTTTGTGAGAGTTTTTGGTCACAAGCCAAATTTCTTCAGCCTCCTGAGGTTGAAGAGGCGCTGCTGCGCCTTCTTCCCGACGCTGTCTGTGTGGGTGAACCAATTCAGTTTGTCCATGATGTGTACGCCGAGGAACTTAAACTTACTACCCTCTCCACTACTGTTCCATCGATGTGGAAAGGGGGGTGCTCCCGCTGCTGTTTCCTGAAGTCCACAATCATCTCCTTTGTTTTGTTGAAGTTGAGTGTGAGGTTATTTTCCTGACACCTCACTCCGAGGGCCCTCACCTCCTCCCTGTAGGCCGTCTCGTCGCTGTTGGTAATCAAGCCTACCACTGTCGTCCGCAAACTTGATGATTGAGTTGGAGGCGTGCATGGCCACGCAGTCGTGGGTGAACAGGGAGTACATGAGAGGGCTCAGAACGCACCCTTGAGGGGCCCCAGTGTTGAGGATCAGCGGGGTGGAGATGTTGTTACCTACCCTCACCACCTGGGGGCGGCCCGTCCGGAAGTCCAGTACCCAGTTGCACAGGAATACAGAAATACCTTTTTCTCAGACCCTTTGCTATGAGACTCAAAATTGAGCTCAGGTGCATCCTGTTCCCATTGATCATCCTTGACAACTTTTTTTGAGTCCACCTTTGGTAAATTCAATTGATTGGACATGATTTTGAATGGCACACACCTGTCTATATAAGATCCCACAGTTGACAGTACATGTCCGAGCTTGAGAGGATCAGCAGAGAGGAATGGGAGAAACTCCCCAAATACAGGTGTGCCAAGCTTGTAGCGTCAAACCCAGGAAGCCTCAAGGCTGTAATCGCTGCCAAAGGTGCTTGAACAAAGTAC
Organism: Oncorhynchus keta; assembly: GCF_023373465.1. Lineage (NCBI taxonomy): Eukaryota > Metazoa > Chordata > Actinopteri > Salmoniformes > Salmonidae > Oncorhynchus > Oncorhynchus keta. Next base: position 38,802,134 of record NC_068446.1, on the reverse strand, counting down.
TGAGCAAAGAGTTGAAAGTTTACATACACCTTAGCCAAATATATTTAAACTCAGTTATTCACAATTCCTGACATTTATTCCAAGTAAATATTCCCTGTCTTAGGTCAGTTAGGATCACCACTTTATTTTAAGAATGTGAAATGTCAGAATAATATTATAGATAATTATTGATTTCAGCTTTTATTTATTTCATCACATTCCCTGTGGGTCAGAAGTTTATATACACTCAATTAGTATTTGGTAGCATTGCCTTTAAATTGTTTGAATTGGTCAAATGTTTCAAGTAGCCATCCACAAGCTTCCCAAAATAAGTTTGAGTGAATTTTGGCCCATTCCTCCTGACAGAGCTGGTGTAAATTAGTCAGATTTGTTGGCCTCCTTGCTCGCACACGTTTTTTCAGTTCTGCCCACAAATCTTCTATGGGATTGAGGTCAGGGCTTTGTGATGGCCTCTCCAATACATTGACTTTGTTGTCCTTGAAAGTATGCTTGGGGTCATTGTCCATTTGGAAAATCCATTTGAGACCAAGCTTTAACTTCCTGTCTTGAGATGTTGCTTCAATATATCCACATACTTTTCCTTTCTCATGATGCCATCTATTTTGTGAAGTGTACCAGTCCCTCCTGCAGCAAAGCACCCCCACAACATGATGCTGGCACCCCCATGCTTCACGGTTGGGATGGTGTTCTTTAGCTTGCAAGCCTCCCCCTTTTCCTCTAAACATACTGATGGTCATTATGGCCAAACAGTTATATTTTTGTTTCATCAGACCAGAGGACATTTCTCCCAAAAGTACGATCTTTGTCCCCATGTGCAGTTGCAAACCGTAGTCTGGCTTTTTTTTATGGCGGTTTAGGAGCAGTGGCTTCTTCCTTGCTGAGCGGCCTTTCAAGTTATGTCGAGATAGTACTCGTTTTATTGTGGAAATAGATATTTTTGAACCTGTTTCCTCCAGCATCTTCACAAGGTCCTTTGCTGTTGTTCTGGGATTGATTTGCACTTTTCGCAGCAAAGTACATTAATCTTTAGGAGACATAATGCGTCTCCTTCCTGAGCTGTATGACGGCTGAGTGGTCCCATGGTGTTTATACTTGCGTACTATTGCTTCTACAGATGAACGTGGTACCTTCAGGCGTTTGGAAATTGCTCCCAAGGATGAACCAGACTTGTGGAGGTCTACAATTTGTTTTCTGGGGTCTTGGCTGATTTTTTTTTTATTTTCCCATGAGGTCAAGCAAAGAGGCACTGAGTTTGAGTGCACCTCCAATTGACTCAAATGATGTCAAATGATGTCAATTAGCCTTTCTGAAGCATCTAAATCCATGCCATCATTTTCTGGACTTTTCCAAGCTGTTTAAAGTCAGAGTCAACTTAGTGTATGTAATCTTCTGATCCACTGGAATTGTGATACAGTGACTTATCAGTGAAATAATCTGTCTGTAAACAATTGTTGAAAGAATTACTTGCCGTCATGCACAAAGTAGATGTTCTAACTGACTTGCCAAAACTATAGTTTGTTAACAAGACATTTGTGGAGTGGTTGAAAAATAGTTTTAATGACTCCAACCTAAGTGTATGTAAACTTCCGACTTCGACTGTATGTAAATGTGATATTTCAATATTTTTTTATTTGAGATTTTTGCGAATATTTCTAAAAAACAGTTTTTGCTTTGTCATTACGGGGTATTGTGTGTTCATTGATAAGGCAAAAAAAACAATTCAATCCATTTTAAAATAAGGCTGTAACGTAACAACATGTGGAAAAAGTCAAAGGAGCTGAATACTTTTAGAATGCTCTGTAGTCCAGTAAAAATGTGCTTAACAAGTCACATAAGTTACATGAACTCACTCTGTAAACAATAATATAACTAGAGACAAAGTCTTTCCTGCCAGGTGTCGTAGACAGGAAAACTCCTGGCCCTAATAGAAGCTGCAGAGGATTCAGTGGTGTCTTGTTTACCTGCAGGCCTCTTGGTTCTAGGAGACCAGAGGATTCAGTGGTGTCTTGTTTACCTGCAGGCCACCCTCTTGGTCCTAGAAGACCAGATGATTATGTAGTGTCTTGTTTACCTGCAGGCCTCTTGGTTCTAGAAGACCAGAGGATCAAGTAGTGTCTTGTTTACCTGCAGGCCACCCTCTTGGTTCTAGAAGACCAGAGGATTAAGTAGTGTCTCGTTTACCTGCAGGCCACCCTCTTGGTTCTAGAAGACCAGAGGATTAAGTAGTGTCTTGTTTACCTGCAGGCCACCCTCTTGGTTCTAGAAGACCAGATGATTATGTAGTGTCTCGTTTACCTGCAGGCCACCCTCTTGGTTCTAGAAGACCAGAGGATGATTAGTAGTGTCTCGTTTACCTGCAGGCCACCCTCTTGGTTCTAGAAGACCAGAGGATTAAGTAGTGTCTTGTTTACCTGCAGGCCACCCTCTTGGTTCTAGAAGACCAGATGATTATGTAGTGTCTTGTTTACCTGCAGGCCACCCTCTTGGTTCTAGAAGACCAGAGGATTAAGTAGTGTCTTGTTTACCTGCAGGCCACCCTCTTGGTTCTAGAAGACCAGAGGATTCAGTGGTGTCTTGTTTACCTGAATGTCACCCTCTTGATTCTAGAAGACCAGAGGATTCAGTGGTGTCTTGTTTACCTGCAGGCCACCCTCTTGATTCTAGAAGACCAGAGGATTCAGTGGAGTCTTAAACGTTGCATCTGCACTGTTCAGGTAAATGTAAAAACAAAAAAATAAAAAGATTGTTTAAAGTATTCCTTGAGCATAGAGTTGTAAGGCTTTTTAATGCTGATAGCAACAACAGACATGATACAATATAATATAATGACTAGAATAGAATACGTGTGTTGACATGAAAGCACAGCAAGATGTTTTGACTTGACAGTGTGTCTCTATACCTCTCAGTCTCTGAAGACACCCAGCCATGGTTAGGATTATTAGAGAAGCTTTTCCTGCTGAAAGACAGTTTCATTTCATCTGGTTTCAGAAATAATGTATTGTATATGTTCATAACCCCGTCCACCTATAAGATGTGTATCTGTATGACTAAGAAGAGATACAAAGAACTCTGATTGTAAAACGTCTTCTCTTTTTAGTCCTAGATATGTCTAGAGTTACTGCTGAATGTAGTACCTCTAACCCTGACCCTAGACCTGTCAGTAATAACCACAATGTAATGTAAAGTATTACCTCATTCTCAATGATCAGTCAATACATACAGTATTCATTTCAACTACAGTACATTGTATCAATAACAAGTTCCCCACCCCATTAGAAACACTTGTGAATTATTATAGACACTTATAATCAGTGTTATAACACATAGGTCATTAAAATAATTATAATATGTACTTCAGAGAAACTGTTACCCTTTATATATTCCAACAACTCACATTTGTTAGATTTATTCCAAATTAAGGTTCCTGACCTAGCAACTAAATTTGTCTCCCATCCAGACGTTGCATGCAGTTCCCTCCCTCCTTCCTTCCCTCTAACCCCAGTACCAGGTAGTCCCTCCCAATCCCCCAAACTATTTTCTGAGGAAATGAAACTGATCCGAGTCTCTGTGTCGTCTGTCTGTGTGAGAGTGAACAAACGTCCAAATGGCTCAGCACGCAGTTCTGCTGGACCAGGACCAGTTCTGTTGTTCTGTCTGTCTGGATGTACTGAAGGAACCAGTCACCATCCCCTGTGGACACAGTTACTGTAGAAGCTGTATTGAGGGCTGCTGGGATCAGGTTGTTCTGAAAGGGGTCTATAGCTGTCCTCAGTGCAGAGAGACCTTCACTCCAAGGCCCACTCTGAGGAAAAAAAACATGTTGGCTGAGGTGGTGGAGAAACTGAAGAGGACAGGACTCCAGGCTGCTTCCCCTCCTGCTCTGTGCTATGCTGGACCTGGAGATGTGGCGTGTGATGTCTGCACTGGG